>NW_027464307.1:0-77055 GCF_050947455.1 Rhinoderma darwinii | reverse complement strand
CTCTTGGCTGCATTCGTTTCAGCTCGTGGCAGCCAGTCTAAAAAACACTATCTTGGACTTCTCTGGATGTTTCCCAGGCGAGCTATTGGCAGCATGTTCAGAACCACTGTTTCTGAGACTAATTCTTGAACCGTAAGTCATAGACGCTCGATCTTGGCGGCATTCGTCTCAGCGCCTGGCAATTAGTATAGAAGCACTGTCTTTGACTTCTCTGGATGTTTCCCAGGCGAGCTATTGACAAGTAAATCCTAGACGCTCGATCTTGGTTATTTTCGCTTTCGCGGCTGGCAGCAAAGTTCAGAACCATGTTTCTGTGAATAACTCTTGAACCGTAAGTCACTGACGCTCGCTCTTGGCTGCATTCGTTTCAGCTCGTGGCAGCCAGTCTAAAAAACACAATCTTGGACTTCTCTGGATGTTTCCCAGGCGAGCTATTGGCAGCATGTTCAGAACCACTGTTTCTGAGGCTAATTCTTGAACCGTAAGTCATAGACGCTCGATCTTGACGGCATTCGTCTCAGCGCCTGGCAATTAGTATAGAAGCACTGTTTCCCACTGTTTCTGAGGCTAATTCTTGAACCGTAAGTCATAGACGCTAGATCTTGGCGGCATTCGTCTCAGCGCCTGGCAATTAGTATAGAAGCACTGTCTTTGACTTCTCTGGATGTTTCCCAGGCGAGCTATTGACAAGTAAATCCTAAACGCTCGATCTTGGTTATTTTCGCTTTCGCGGCTGGCAGCAAAGTTCAGAACCATGTTTCTGTGAATAACTTTTGAACCGTAAGTCACAGACGCTCGCTCTTGGCTGCATTCGTTTCAGCTCGTGGCAGCCATTCTAAAAAACACTATCTTGGACTCCTCTGGATGTTTCCCAGGCGAGCTATTGGCAGCATGTTCAGAACCACTGTTTCTGAGGCTAATTCTTGAACCGTAAGTCATAGACGCTCGATCTTGGCGGCATTCGTCTCAGCGCCTGGCAATTAGTATAGAAGCACTGTTTCCCACTGTTTCTGAGGCTAATTCTTGAACCGTAAGTCATAGACGCTAGATCTTGGCGGCATTCGTCTCAGCGCCTGGCAATTAGTATGGAAGCACTGTCTTTGACTTCTCTGGATGTTTCCCAGGCGAGCTATTGACAAGTAAATCCTAGACGCTCGATCTTGGTTATATTCGCTTTCGCGGCTGGCAGCAAAGTTCAGAACCATGTTTCTGTGAATAACTCTTGAACAGTAAGTCACAGACGCTCGCTCTTGGCTGCATTCGTTTCAGCTCGTGGCAGCCAGTCTAAAAAAACACTATCTTGGACTTCTTTGGATGTTTCCCAGGCGAGCTATTGGCAGCATGTTCAGAACCACTGTTTCTGAGGCTAATTCTTGAATCGTAAGTCATAGACGCTCGATCTTGGCGGCATTCGTCTCAGCGCCTGGCAATTAGTATAGAAGCACTGTTTCCCACTGTTTCTGAGGCTAATTCTTGAACCGTAAGTCATAGACGCTAGATCTTGGCGGCATTCGTCTCAGCGCCTGGCAATTAGTATAGAAGCACTGTCTTTGACTTCTCTGGATGTTTCCCAGGCGAGCTATTGACAAGTAAATCCTAGACGCTCGATCTTGGTTATTTTCGCTTTCGCGGCTGGCAGCAAAGTTCAGAACCATGTTTCTGTGAATAACTTTTGAACCGTAAGTCACAGACGCTCGCTCTTGGCTGCATTCGTTTCAGCTCGTGGCAGCCAGTCTGAAAAACACTATCTTGGACTTCTCTGGATGTTTCCCAGGCGAGCTATTGGCAGCATGTTCAGAACCACTGTTTCTGAGGCTAATTCTTGAACCGTAAGTCATAGACGCTCGATCTTGGCGGCATTCGTCTCAGCGCCTGGCAATTAGTATAGAAGCACTGTTTCCCACTGTTTCTGAGGCTAATTCTTGAACCGTAAGTCATAGACGCTAGATCTTGGCGGCATTCGTCTCAGCGCCTGGCAATTAGTATAGAAGCACTGTCTTTGACTTCTCTGGATGTTTCCCAGGCGAGCTATTGACAAGTAAATCCTAGACGCTCGATCTTGGTTATTTTCGCTTTCGCGGCTGGCAGCAAAGTTCAGAACCATGTTTCTGTGAATAACTTTTGAACCGTAAGTCACAGACGCTCGCTCTTGGCTGCATTCGTTTCAGCTCGTGGCAGCCAGTCTAAAAAACACAATCTTGGACTTCTCTGGATGTTTCCCAGGCGAGCTATTGGCAGCATGTTCAGAACCACTGTTTCTGAGGCTAATTCTTGAACCGTAAGTCATAGACGCTAGATCTTGGCGGCATTCGTCTCAGCGCCTGGCAATTAGTATTGAAGCACTGTCTTTGACTTCTCTGGATGTTTCCCAGGCGAGCTATTGACAAGTAAATCCTAGACGCTCGATCTTGGTTATTTTCGCTTTCGCGGCTAGCAGCAAAGTTCAGAACCATGTTTCTGTGAATAACTCTTGAACCGTAAGTCACTGACGCTCGCTCTTGGCTGCATTCGTTTCAGCTCGTGGCAGCCAGTCTAAAAAACACAATCTTGGACTTCTCTGGATGTTTCCCAGGCGAGCTATTGGCAGCATGTTCAGAACCACTGTTTCTGAGGCTAATTCTTGAACCGTAAGTCATAGACGCTCGATCTTGGCGGCATTCGTCTCAGCGCCTGGCAATTAGTATAGAAGCACTGTTTCCCACTGTTTCTGAGGCTAATTCTTGAACCGTAAGTCATATACGCTAGATCTTGGCGGCATTCGTCTCAGCGCCTGGCAATTAGTATAGAAGCACTGTCTTTGACTTCTCTGGATGTTTCCCAGGCGAGCTATTGACAAGTAAATCCTAGACGCTCGATCTTGGTTATTTTCGCTTTCGCGGCTGGCAGCAAAGTTCAGAACCATGTTTCTGTGAATAACTTTTGAACCGTAAGTCACAGACGCTCGCTCTTGGCTGCATTCGTTTCAGCTCGTGGCAGCCAGTCTAAAAAACACTATCTTGGACTTCTCTGGATGTTTCCCAGGCGAGCTATTGGCAGCATGTTCAGAACCACTGTTTCTGAGGCTAATTCTTGAACCGTGTCATAGACGCTCGATCTTGGCGGCATTCGTCTCAGCGCCTGGCAATTAGTATAGAAGCACTGTCTTTGACTTCTCTGGATGTTTCCCAGGCGAGCTATTGACAAGTAAATCCTAGACGCTCGATCTTGGTTATTTTCGCTTTCGCGGCTGGAAGCAAAGTTCAGAACCATGTTTCTGTGAATAACTCTTGAACCGTAAGTCACTGACGCTCGCTCTTGGCTGCATTCGTTTCAGCTCGTGGCAGCCAGTCTAAAAAACACAATCTTGGACTTCTCTGGATGTTTCCCAGGCGAGCTATTGGCAGCATGTTCAGAACCACTGTTTCTGAGGCTAATTCTTGAACCGTAAGTCATAGACGCTCGATCTTGACGGCATTCGTCTCAGCGCCTGGCAATTAGTATAGAAGCACTGTTTCCCACTGTTTCTGAGGCTAATTCTTGAACCGTAAGTCATAGACGCTAGATCTTGGCGGCATTCGTCTCAGCGCCTGGCAATTAGTATAGAAGCACTGTCTTTGACTTCTCTGGATGTTTCCCAGGCGAGCTATTGACAAGTAAATCCTAAACGCTCGATCTTGGTTATTTTCGCTTTCGCGGCTTGGCAGCAAAGTTCAGAACCATGTTTCTGTGAATAACTTTTGAACCGTAAGTCACAGACGCTCGCTCTTGGCTGCATTCGTTTCAGCTCGTGGCAGCCATTCTAAAAAACACTATCTTGGACTTCTCTGGATGTTTCCCAGGCGAGCTATTGGCAGCATGTTCAGAACCACTGTTTCTGAGGCTAATTCTTGAACCGTAAGTCATAGACGCTCGATCTTGGCGGCATTCGTCTCAGCGCCTGGCAATTAGTATAGAAGCACTGTTTCCCACTGTTTCTGAGGCTAATTCTTGAACCGTAAGTCATAGAAGCTAGATCTTGACGGCATTCGTCTCAGCGCCTGGCAATTAGTATGGAAGCACTGTCTTTGACTTCTCTGGATGTTTCCCAGGCGAGCTATTGACAAGTAAATCATAGACGCTCGATCTTGGTTATATTCGCTTTCGCGGCTGGCAGCAAAGTTCAGAACCATGTTTCTGTGAATAACTCTTGAACAGTAAGTCACAGACGCTCGCTCTTGGCTGCATTCGTTTCAGCTCGTGGCAGCCAGTCTAAAAAAACACTATCTTGGACTTCTTTGGATGTTTCCCAGGCGAGCTATTGGCAGCATGTTCAGAACCACTGTTTCTGAGGCTAATTCTTGAACCGTAAGTCATAGACGCTAGATCTTGGCGGCATTCGTCTCAGCGCCTGGCAATTAGTATAGAAGCACTGTCTTTGACTTCTCTGGATGTTTCACAGGCGAGCTATTGACAAGTAAATCCTAGACGCTCGATCTTGGTTATTTTCGCTTTCGCGGCTGGCAGCAAAGTTCAGAACCATGTTTCTGTGAATAACTTTTGAACCGTAAGTCACAGACGCTCGCTCTTGGCTGCATTCGTTTCAGCTCGTGGCAGCCAGTCTGAAAAACACTATCTTGGACTTCTCTGGATGTTTCCCAGGCGAGCTATTGGCAGCATGTTCAGAACCACTGTTTCTGAGGCTAATTCTTGAACCGTAAGTCATAGACGCTAGATCTTGGCGGCATTCGTCTCAGCGCCTGGCAATTAGTATAGAAGCACTGTTTCCCACTGTTTCTGAGGCTAATTCTTGAACCGTAAGTCATAGACGCTAGATCTTGGCGGCATTCGTCTCAGCGCCTGGCAATTAGTATAGAAGCACTTTCTTTGACTTCTCTGGATGTTTCCCAGGCGAGCTATTGACAAGTAAATCCTAGACGCTCGATCTTGGTTATTTTCGCTTTCGCGGCTAGCAGCAAAGTTCAGAACCATGTTTCTGTGAATAACTCTTGAACCGTAAGTCACTGACGCTCGCTCGTGGCTGCATTCGTTTCAGCTCGTGGCAGCCAGTCTAAAAAACACTATCTTGGACTTCTCTGGATGTTTCCCAGGCGAGCTATTGGCAGCATGTTCAGAACCACTGTTTCTGAGGCTAATTCTTGAACCGTAAGTCATAGACGCTCGCTCTTGGCGGCATTCGTCTCAGCGCCTGGCAATTAGTATAGAAGCACTGTTTCCCACTGTTTCTGAGGCTAATTCTTGAACCGTAAGTCATAGACGCTAGATCTTGGCGGCATTCGTCTCAGCGCCTGGCAATTAGTATAGAAGCACTGTCTTTGACTTCTCTGGATGTTTCCCAGGTGAGCTATTGACAAGTAAATCCTAGACGCTCGATCTTGGTTATTTTCGCTTTCGCGGCTGGCAGCAAAGTTCAGAACCATGTTTCTGTGAATAACTTTTGAACCGTAAGTCACAGACGCTCGCTCTTGGCTGCATTCGTTTCAGCTCGTGGCAGCCAGTCTAAAAAAACACTATCTTGGACTTCTTTGGATGTTTCCCAGGCGAGCTATTGGCAGCATGTTCAGAACCACTGTTTCTGAGGCTAATTCTTGAATCGTAAGTCATAGACGCTCGATCTTGGCGGCATTCGTCTCAGCGCCTGGCAATTAGTATAGAAGCACTGTTTCCCACTGTTTCTGAGGCTAATTCTTGAACCGTAAGTCATAGACGCTAGATCTTGGCGGCATTCGTCTCAGCGCCTGGCAATTAGTATAGAAGCACTGTCTTTGACTTCTCTGGATGTTTCCCAGGCGAGCTATTGACAAGTAAATCCTAGACGCTCGATCTTGGTTATTTTCGCTTTCGCGGCTGGCAGCAAAGTTCAGAACCATGTTTCTGTGAATAACTTTTGAACCGTAAGTCACAGACGCTCGCTCTTGGCTGCATTCGTTTCAGCTCGTGGCAGCCAGTCTGAAAAACACTATCTTGGACTTCTCTGGATGTTTCCCAGGCGAGCTATTGGCAGCATGTTCAGAACCACTGTTTCTGAGGCTAATTCTTGAACCGTAAGTCATAGACGCTCGATCTTGGCGGCATTCGTCTCAGCGCCTGGCAATTAGTATAGAAGCACTGTTTCCCACTGTTTCTGAGGCTAATTCTTGAACCGTAAGTCATAGACGCTAGATCTTGGCGGCATTCGTCTCAGCGCCTGGCAATTAGTATAGAAGCACTGTCTTTGACTTCTCTGGATGTTTCCCAGGCGAGCTATTGACAAGTAAATCCTAGACGCTCGATCTTGGTTATTTTCGCTTTCGCGGCTGGCAGCAAAGTTCAGAACCATGTTTCTGTGAATAACTTTTGAACCGTAAGTCACAGACGCTCGCTCTTGGCTGCATTCGTTTCAGCTCGTGGCAGCCAGTCTAAAAAACACAATCTTGGACTTCTCTGGATGTTTCCCAGGCGAGCTATTGGCAGCATGTTCAGAACCACTGTTTCTGAGGCTAATTCTTGAACCGTAAGTCATAGACGCTAGATCTTGGCGGCATTCGTCTCAGCGCCTGGCAATTAGTATTGAAGCACTGTCTTTGACTTCTCTGGATGTTTCCCAGGCGAGCTATTGACAAGTAAATCCTAGACGCTCGATCTTGGTTATTTTCGCTTTCGCGGCTAGCAGCAAAGTTCAGAACCATGTTTCTGTGAATAACTCTTGAACCGTAAGTCACTGACGCTCGCTCTTGGCTGCATTCGTTTCAGCTCGTGGCAGCCAGTCTAAAAAACACAATCTTGGACTTCTCTGGATGTTTCCCAGGCGAGCTATTGGCAGCATGTTCAGAACCACTGTTTCTGAGGCTAATTCTTGAACCGTAAGTCATAGACGCTCGATCTTGGCGGCATTCGTCTCAGCGCCTGGCAATTAGTATAGAAGCACTGTTTCCCACTGTTTCTGAGGCTAATTCTTGAACCGTAAGTCATATACGCTAGATCTTGGCGGCATTCGTCTCAGCGCCTGGCAATTAGTATAGAAGCACTGTCTTTGACTTCTCTGGATGTTTCCCAGGCGAGCTATTGACAAGTAAATCCTAGACGCTCGATCTTGGTTATTTTCGCTTTCGCGGCTGGCAGCAAAGTTCAGAACCATGTTTCTGTGAATAACTTTTGAACCGTAAGTCACAGACGCTCGCTCTTGGCTGCATTCGTTTCAGCTCGTGGCAGCCAGTCTAAAAACACTATCTTGGACTTCTCTGGATGTTTCCCAGGCGAGCTATTGGCAGCATGTTCAGAACCACTGTTTCTGAGGCTAATTCTTGAACCGTGTCATAGACGCTCGATCTTGGCGGCATTCGTCTCAGCGCCTGGCAATTAGTATAGAAGCACTGTCTTTGACTTCTCTGGATGTTTCCCAGGCGAGCTATTGACAAGTAAATCCTAGACGCTCGATCTTGGTTATATTCGCTTTCGCGGCTGGAAGCAAAGTTCAGAACCATGTTTCTGTGAATAACTCCTTGAACAGTAAGTCACAGACGCTCGCTCTTGGCTGCATTCGTTTCAGCTCGTGGCAGCCAGTCTAAAAAAACACTATCTTGGACTTCTTTGGATGTTTCCCAGGCGAGCTATTGGCAGCATGTTCAGAACCACTGTTTCTGAGGCTAATTCTTGAATCGTAAGTCATAGACGCTCGATCTTGGCGGCATTCGTCTCAGCGCCTGGCATTAGTATAGAAGCACTGTTTCCCACTGTTTCTGAGGCTAATTCTTGAACCGTAAGTCATAGACGCTAGATCTTGGCGGCATTCGTCTCAGCGCCTGGCAATTAGTATAGAAGCACTGTCTTTGACTTCTCTGGATGTTTCCCAGGCGAGCTATTGACAAGTAAATCCTAGACGCTCGATCTTGGTTATTTTCGCTTTCGGGGCTCGCAGCAAAGTTCAGAACCATGTTTCTGTGAATAACTCTTGAACCGTAAGTCACAGACGCTCGCTCTTGGCTGCATTCGTTTCAGCTCGTGGCAGCCAGTCTAAAAAACACTATCTTGGACTTCTCTGGATGTTTCCCAGGCGAGCTATTGGCAGCATGTTCAGAACCACTGTTTCTGAGACTAATTCTTGAACCGTAAGTCATAGACGCTCGATCTTGGCGGCATTCGTCTCAGCGCCTGGCAATTAGTATAGAAGCACTGTCTTTGACTTCTCTGGATGTTTCCCAGGCGAGCTATTGACAAGTAAATCCTAGACGCTCGATCTTGGTTATTTTCGCTTTCGCGGCTGGCAGCAAAGTTCAGAACCATGTTTCTGTGAATAACTCTTGAACCGTAAGTCACTGACGCTCGCTCTTGGCTGCATTCGTTTCAGCTCGTGGCAGCCAGTCTAAAAAACACAATCTTGGACTTCTTGGATGTTTCCCAGGCGAGCTATTGGCAGCATGTTCAGAACCACTGTTTCTGAGGCTAATTCTTGAACCGTAAGTCATAGACGCTCGATCTTGACGGCATTCGTCTCAGCGCCTGGCAATTAGTATAGAAGCACTGTTTCCCACTGTTTCTGAGGCTAATTCTTGAACCGTAAGTCATAGACGCTAGATCTTGGCGGCATTCGTCTCAGCGCCTGGCAATTAGTATAGAAGCACTGTCTTTGACTTCTCTGGATGTTTCCCAGGCGAGCTATTGACAAGTAAATCCTAAACGCTCGATCTTGGTTATTTTCGCTTTCGCGGCTGGCAGCAAAGTTCAGAACCATGTTTCTGTGAATAACTTTTGAACCGTAAGTCACAGACGCTCGCTCTTGGCTGCATTCGTTTCAGCTCGTGGCAGCCATTCTAAAAAACACTATCTTGGACTTCTCTGGATGTTTCCCAGGCGAGCTATTGGCAGCATGTTCAGAACCACTGTTTCTGAGGCTAATTCTTGAACCGTAAGTCATAGACGCTCGATCTTGGCGGCATTCGTCTCAGCGCCTGGCAATTAGTATAGAAGCACTGTTTCCCACTGTTTCTGAGGCTAATTCTTGAACCGTAAGTCATAGACGCTAGATCTTGGCGGCATTCGTCTCAGCGCCTGGCAATTAGTATAGAAGCACTGTCTTTGACTTCTCTGGATGTTTCACAGGCGAGCTATTGACAAGTAAATCCTAGACGCTCGATCTTGGTTATTTTCGCTTTCGCGGCTGGCAGCAAAGTTCAGAACCATGTTTCTGTGAATAACTTTTGAACCGTAAGTCACAGACGCTCGCTCTTGGCTGCATTCGTTTCAGCTCGTGGCAGCCAGTCTGAAAAACACTATCTTGGACTTCTCTGGATGTTTCCCAGGCGAGCTATTGGCAGCATGTTCAGAACCACTGTTTCTGAGGCTAATTCTTGAACCGTAAGTCATAGACGCTAGATCTTGGCGGCATTCGTCTCAGCGCCTGGCAATTAGTATAGAAGCACTGTTTCCCACTGTTTCTGAGGCTAATTCTTGAACCGTAAGTCATAGACGCTAGATCTTGGCGGCATTCGTCTCAGCGCCTGGCAATTAGTATAGAAGCACTTTCTTTGACTTCTCTGGATGTTTCCCAGGCGAGCTATTGACAAGTAAATCCTAGACGCTCGATCTTGGTTATTTTCGCTTTCGCGGCTAGCAGCAAAGTTCAGAACCATGTTTCTGTGAATAACTCTTGAACCGTAAGTCACTGACGCTCGCTCGTGGCTGCATTCGTTTCAGCTCGTGGCAGCCAGTCTAAAAAACACTATCTTGGACTTCTCTGGATGTTTCCCAGGCGAGCTATTGGCAGCATGTTCAGAACCACTGTTTCTGAGGCTAATTCTTGAACCGTAAGTCATAGACGCTCGCTCTTGGCGGCATTCGTCTCAGCGCCTGGCAATTAGTATAGAAGCACTGTTTCCCACTGTTTCTGAGGCTAATTCTTGAACCGTAAGTCATAGACGCTAGATCTTGGCGGCATTCGTCTCAGCGCCTGGCAATTAGTATAGAAGCACTGTCTTTGACTTCTCTGGATGTTTCCCAGGCGAACTATTGACAAGTAAATCCTAGACGCTCGATCTTGGTTATTTTCGCTTTCGCGGCTGGCAGCAAAGTTCAGAACCATGTTTCTGTGAATAACTTTTGAACCGTAAGTCACAGACGCTCGCTCTTGGCTGCATTCGTTTCAGCTCGCGGCAGCCAGGCTAAAAAACACTATCTTGGACTTCTCTGGATGTTTCCCAGGCGAGCTATTGGCAGCATGTTCAGAACCACTGTTTCTGAGGCTAATTCTTGAACCGTGTCATAGACGCTCGATCTTGGCGGCATTCGTCTCAGCGCCTGGCAATTAGTATAGAAGCACTGTTTCCCACTGTTTCTGAGGCTAATTCTTGAACCGTAAGTCATAGACGCTAGATCTTGGCGGCATTCGTCTCAGCGCCTGGCAATTAGCATAGAAGCACTGTCTTTGACTTCTCTGGATGTTTTACAGGCGAGCTATTGACAAGTAAATCCTAGACGCTCGATCTTGGTTATTTTCGCTTTCGCGGCTGGCAGCAAAGTTCAGAACCATGTTTCTGTGAATAACTTTTGAACCGTAAGTCACAGACGCTCGCTCTTGGCTGCATTCCTTTCAGCTCGTGGCAGCCAGTCTAAAAAACACAATCTTGGACTTCTCTGGATGTTTCCCAGGCGATCTATTGGCAGCATGTTCAGAACCACTGTTTCTTAGGCTAATTCTTGAACCGTAAGTCATAGACGCTCGATCTTGGCGGCATTCGTCTCAGCGCCTGGCAATTAGTATAGAAGCACTGTTTCCCACTGTTTCTGAGGCTAATTCTTGAACCGTAAGTCATAGACGCTAGATCTTGGCGGCATTCGTCTCAGCGCCTGGCAATTAGTATAGAAGCACTGTCTTTGACTTCTCTGGATGTTTCCCAGGCGAGCTATTGACAAGTAAATCCTAGACGCTCGATCTTGGTTATTTTCGCTTTCGCGGCTGGCAGCAAAGTTCAGAACCATGTTTCTGTGAATAACTTTTGAACCGTAAGTCACAGACGCTCGCTCTTGGCTGCATTCGTTTCAGCTCGTGGCAGCCAGTCTAAAAAAACACTATTTTGGACTTCTCTGGATGTTTCCCAGGCGAGCTATTGGCAGCATGTTCAGAACCACTGTTTCTGAGGCTAATTCTTGAACCGTAAGTCATAGACGCTCGATCTTGGCGGCATTCGTCTCAGCGCCTGGCAATTAGTATAGAAGCACTGTTTCCCACTGTTTCTGAGGCTAATTCTTGAACCGTAAGTCATAGACGCTAGATCTTGGCGGCATTCGTCTCAGCGCCTGGCAATTAGTATAGAAGCACTGTCTTTGACTTCTCTGGATGTTTCCCAGGCGAGCTATTGACAAGTAAATCCTAGACGCTCGATCTTGGTTATTTTCGCTTTCGCGGCTAGCAGCAAAGTTCAGAACCATGTTTCTGTGAATAACTCTTGAACCGTAAGTCACTGACGCTCGCTCTTGGCTGCATTCGTTTCAGCTCGTGGCAGCCAGTCTAAAAAACACAATCTTGGACTTCTCTGGATGTTTCCCAGGCGAGCTATTGGCAGCATGTTCAGAACCACTGTTTCTGAGGCTAATTCTTGAACCGTAAGTCATAGACGCTAGATCTTGGCGGCATTCGTCTCAGCGCCTGGCAATTAGTATTGAAGCACTGTCTTTGACTTCTCTGGATGTTTCCCAGGCGAGCTATTGACAAGTAAATCCTAGACGCTCGATCTTGGTTATTTTCGCTTTCGCGGCTAGCAGCAAAGTTCAGAACCATGTTTCTGTGAATAACTCTTGAACCGTAAGTCACTGACGCTCGCTCTTGGCTGCATTCGTTTCAGCTCGTGGCAGCCAGTCTAAAAAACACAATCTTGGACTTCTCTGGATGTTTCCCAGGCGAGCTATTGGCAGCATGTTCAGAACCACTGTTTCTGAGGCTAATTCTTGAACCGTGTCATAGACGCTCGATCTTGGCGGCATTCGTCTCAGCGCCTGGCAATTAGTATAGAAGCACTGTTTCCCACTGTTTCTGAGGCTAATTCTTGAACCGTAAGTCATAGACGCTAGATCTTGGCGGCATTCGTCTCAGCGCCTGGCAATTAGTATAGAAGCACTGTCTTTGACTTCTCTGGATGTTTCCCAGGCGAGCTATTGACAAGTAAATCCTAGACGCTCGATCTTGGTTATTTTCGCTTTCGCGGCTGGCAGCAAAGTTCAGAACCATGTTTCTGTGAATAACTTTTGAACCGTAAGTCACAGACGCTCGCTCTTGGCTGCATTCGTTTCAGCTCGTGGCAGCCAGTCTAAAAAACACTATCTTGGACTTCTCTGGATGTTTCCCAGGCGAGCTATTGGCAGCATGTTCAGAACCACTGTTTCTGAGGCTAATTCTTGAACCGTGTCATAGACGCTCGATCTTGGCGGCATTCGTCTCAGCGCCTGGCAATTAGTATAGAAGCACTGTCTTTGACTTCTCTGGATGTTTCCCAGGCGAGCTATTGACAAGTAAATCCTAGACGCTCGATCTTGGTTATTTTCGCTTTCGCGGCTGGCAGCAAAGTTCAGAACCATGTTTCTGTGAATAACTTTTGAACCGTAAGTCACAGACGCTCGCTCTTGGCTGCATTCGTTTCAGCTCGTGGCAGCCAGTCTAAAAAACACTATCTTGGACTTCTCTGGATGTTTCCCAGGCGAGCTATTGGCAGCATGTTCAGAACCACTGTTTCTGAGGCTAATTCTTGAACCGTGTCATAGACGCTCGATCTTGGCGGCATTCGTCTCAGCGCCTGGCAATTAGTATAGAAGCACTGTTTCCCACTGTTTCTGAGGCTAATTCTTGAACCGTAAGTCATAGACGCTAGATCTTGGCGGCATTCGTCTCAGCGCCTGGCAATTAGTATAGAAGCACTGTCTTTGACTTCTCTGGATGTTTCCCAGGCGAGCTTTTGACAAGTAAATCCTAGACGCTCGATCTTGGTTATTTTCGCTTTCGCGGCTGGCAGCAAAGTTCAGAACCATGTTTCTGTGAATAACTTTTGAACCGTAAGTCACAGACGCTCGCTCTTAGCTGCATTCGTTTCAGCTCGTGGCAGCCAGTCTAAAAAACACTATCTTGGACTTCTCTGGATGTTTCCCAGGTGAGCTATTGGCAGCATGTTCAGAACCACTGTTTCTGAGGCTAATTCTTGAACCGTAAGTCATAGACGCTCGATCTTGGCGGCATTCGTCTCAGCGCCTGGCAATTAGTATAGAAGCACTGTTTCCCACTGTTTCTGAGGCTAATTCTTAAACCGTAAGTCATAGACGCTAGATCTTGGCGGCATTCGTCTCAGCGCCTGGCAATTAGTATGGAAGCACTGTCTTTGACTTCTCTGGATGTTTCCCAGGCGAGCAATTGACAAGTAAATCCTAGACGCTCGATCTTGGTTATTTTCGCTTTCGCGGCTGGCAGCAAAGTTCAGAACCATGTTTCTGTGAATAACTTTTGAACCGTAAGTCACAGACGCTCGCTCTTGGCTGCATTCGTTTCAGCTCGTGGCAGCCAGTCTGAAAAACGCTATCTTGGACTTCTCTGGATGTTTCCCAGGCGAGCTATTGGCAGCATGTTCAGAACCACTGTTTCTGAGGCTAATTCTTGAACCGTAAGTCATGGACGCTCGATCTTGGCGGCATTCGTCTCAGCGCCTGGCAATTAGTATAGAAGCACTGTTTCCCACTGTTTCTGAGGCTAATTCTTAAACCGTAAGTCATAGACGCTCGATCTTGACGGCATTCGTCTCAGCGCCTGGCAATTAGTATAGAAGCACTGTTTCCCACTGTTTCTGAGGCTAATTCTTGAACCGTAAGTCATAGACGCTAGATCTTGGCGGCATTCGTCTCAGCGCCTGGCAATTAGTGTAGAAGCACTGTCTTTGACTTCTCTGGATGTTTCCCAGGCGAGCTATTGACAAGTAAATCCTAGACGCTCGATCTTGGTTATTTTCGCTTTCGCGGCTGGCAGCAAAGTTCAGAACCATGTTTCTGTGAATAACTTTTGAACCGTAAGTCACAGACGCTCGCTCTTGGCTGCATTCGTTTCAGCTCGTGGCAGCCAGTCTAAAAAACACTATCTTGGACTTCTCTGGATGTTTCCCAGGCGAGCTATTGGCAGCATGTTCAGAACCACTGTTTCTTAGGCTAATTCTTGAACCGTAAGTCATAGACGCTCGATCTTGGCGGCATTCGTCTCAGCGCCTTGCAATTAGTATAGAAGCACTGTTTCCCACTGTTTCTGAGGCTAATTCTTGAACCGTAAGTCATAGACGCTAGATCTTGGCGGCATTCGTCTCAGCGCCTGGCAATTAGTATAGAAGCACTGTCTTTGACTTCTCTGGATGTTTCCCAGGCGAGCTATTGACAAGTAAATCCTAGACGCTCGATCTTGGTTATTTTCGCTTTCGCGGCTGGCAGCAAAGTTCAGAACCATGTTTCTGTGAATAACTTTTGAACCGTAAGTCACAGACGCTCGCTCTTGGCTGCATTCGTTTCAGCTCGTGGCAGCCATTCTAAAAAACACTATCTTGGACTTCTCTGGATGTTTCCCAGGCGAGCTATTGGCAGCATGTTCAGAACCACTGTTTCTGAGGCTAATTCTTGAACCGTAAGTCATAGACGCTCGATCTTGGCGGCATTCGTCTCAGCGCCTGGCAATTAGTATAGAAGCACTGTTTCCCACTGTTTCTGAGGCTAATTCTTGAACCGTAAGTCATAGACGCTAGATCTTGGCGGCATTCGTCTCAGCGCCTGGCAATTAGTATGGAAGCACTGTCTTTGACTTCTCTGGATGTTTCCCAGGCGAGCTATTGACAAGTAAATCCTAGACGCTCGATCTTGGTTATATTCGCTTTCGCGGCTGGCAGCAAAGTTCAGAACCATGTTTCTGTGAATAACTCTTGAACAGTAAGTCACAGACGCTCGCTCTTGGCTGCATTCGTTTCAGCTCGTGGCAGCCAGTCTAAAAAAACACTATCTTGGACTTCTTTGGATGTTTCCCAGGCGAGCTATTGGCAGCATGTTCAGAACCACTGTTTCTGAGGCTAATTCTTGAATCGTAAGTCATAGACGCTCGATCTTGGCGGCATTCGTCTCAGCGCCTGGCAATTAGTATAGAAGCACTGTTTCCCACTGTTTCTGAGGCTAATTCTTGAACCGTAAGTCATAGACGCTAGATCTTGGCGGCATTCGTCTCAGCGCCTGGGAATTAGTATAGAAGCACTGTCTTTGACTTCTCTGGATGTTTCCCAGGCGAGCTATTGACAAGTAAATCCTAGACGCTCGATCTTGGTTATTTTCGCTTTCGCGGCTGGCAGCAAAGTTCAGAACCATGTTTCTGTGAATAACTTTTGAACCGTAAGTCCCAGACGCTCGCTCTTGGCTGCATTCGTTTCAGCTCGTGGCAGCCAGTCTGAAAAACACTATCTTGGACTTCTCTGGATGTTTCCCAGGCGAGCTATTGGCAGCATGTTCAGAACCACTGTTTCTGAGGCTAATTCTTGAACCGTAAGTCATAGACGCTCGATCTTGGCGGCATTCGTCTCAGCGCCTGGCAATTAGTATAGAAGCACTGTTTCCCACTGTTTCTGAGGCTAATTCTTGAACCGTAAGTCATAGACGCTAGATCTTGGCGGCATTCGTCTCAGCGCCTGGCAATTAGTATAGAAGCACTGTCTTTGACTTCTCTGGATGTTTACAGGCGAGCTATTGACAAGTAAATCCTAGACGCTCGATCTTGGTTATTTTCGCTTTCGCGGCTGGCAGCAAAGTTCAGAACCATGTTTCTGTGAATAACTTTTGAACCGTAAGTCACAGACGCTCGCTCTTGGCTGCATTCCTTTCAGCTCGTGGCAGCCAGTCTAAAAAACACAATCTTGGACTTCTCTGGATGTTTCCCAGGCGAGCTATTGGCAGCATGTTCAGAACCACTGTTTCTTAGGCTAATTCTTGAACCGTAAGTCATAGACGCTCGATCTTGGCGGCATTCGTCTCAGCGCCTGGCAATTAGTATAGAAGCACTGTTTCCCACTGTTTCTGAGGCTAATTCTTGAACCGTAAGTCATAGACGCTAGATCTTGGCGGCATTCGTCTCAGCGCCTGGCAATTAGTATAGAAGCACTGTCTTTGACTTCTCTGGATGTTTCCCAGGCGAGCTATTGACAAGTAAATCCTAGACGCTCGATCTTGGTTATTTTCGCTTTCGCGGCTGGCAGCAAAGTTCAGAACCATGTTTCTGTGAATAACTTTTGAACCGTAAGTCACAGACGCTCGCTCTTGGCTGCATTCGTTTCAGCTCGTGGCAGCCAGTCTGAAAAACACTATCTTGGACTTCTCTGGATGTTTCCCAGGCGAGCTATTGGCAGCATGTTCAGAACCACTGTTTCTGAGGCTAATTCTTGAACCGTAAGTCATAGACGCTCGATCTTGGCGGCATTCGTCTCAGCGCCTGGCAATTAGTATAGAAGCACTGTTTCCCACTGTTTCTGAGGCTAATTCTTGAACCGTAAGTCATAGACGCTAGATCTTGGCGGCATTCGTCTCAGCGCCTGGCAATTAGTATAGAAGCACTGTCTTTGACTTCTCTGGATGTTTACAGGCGAGCTATTGACAAGTAAATCCTAGACGCTCGATCTTGGTTATTTTCGCTTTCGCGGCTAGCAGCAAAGTTCAGAACCATGTTTCTGTGAATAACTCTTGAACCGTAAGTCACTGACGCTCGCTCTTGGCTGCATTCGTTTCAGCTCGTGGCAGCCAGTCTAAAAAACACAATCTTGGACTTCTCTGGATGTTTCCCAGGCGAGCTATTGGCAGCATGTTCAGAACCACTGTTTCTGAGGCTAATTCTTGAACCGTAAGTCATAGACGCTTGATCTTGGCGGCATTCGTCTCAGCGCCTGGCAATTAGTATAGCAGCACTGTTTCCCACTGTTTCTGAGGCTAATTCTTGAACCGTAAGTCATATACGCTAGATCTTGGCGGCATTCGTCTCAGCGCCTGGCAATTAGTATAGAAGCACTGTCTTTGACTTCTCTGGATGTTTCCCAGGCGAGCTATTGACAAGTAAATCCTAGACGCTCGATCTTGGTTATATTCGCTTTCGCGGCTGGAAGCAAAGTTCAGAACCATGTTTCTGTGAATAACTCTTGAACAGTAAGTCACAGACGCTCGCTCTTGGCTGCATTCGTTTCAGCTCGTGGCAGCCAGTCTAAAAAAACACTATCTTGGACTTCTTTGGATGTTTCCCAGGCGAGCTATTGGCAGCATGTTCAGAACCACTGTTTCTGAGGCTAATTCTTGAATCGTAAGTAATAGACGCTCGATCTTGGCGGCATTCGTCTCAGCGCCTGGCAATTAGTATAGAAGCACTGTTTCCCACTGTTTCTGAGGCTAATTCTTGAACCGTAAGTCATAGACGCTAGATCTTGGCGGCATTCGTCTCAGCGCCTGGCAATTAGTATGGAAGCACTGTCTTTGACTTCTCTGGATGTTTCCCAGGCGAGCTATTGACAAGTAAATCCTAGACGCTCGATCTTGGTTATATTCGCTTTCGCGGCTGGAAGCAAAGTTCAGAACCATGTTTCTGTGAATAACTTTTGAACCGTAAGTCACAGACGCTCGCTCTTGGCTGCATTCGTTTCAGCTCGTGGCAGCCAGTCTGAAAAACACTATCTTGGACTTCTCTGGATGTTTCCCAGGCGAGCTATTGGCAGCATGTTCAGAACCACTGTTTCTGAGGCTAATTCTTGAACCGTAAGTCATAGACGCTCGATCTTGGCGGCATTCGTCTCAGCGCCTGGCAATTAGTATAGAAGCACTGTTTCCCACTGTTTCTGAGGCTAATTCTTGAACCGTAAGTCATAGACGCTAGATCTTGGCGGCATTCGTCTCAGCGCCTGGCAATTAGTATAGAAGCACTGTCTTTGACTTCTCTGGATGTTTACAGGCGAGCTATTGACAAGTAAATCCTAGACGCTCGATCTTGGTTATTTTCGCTTTCGCGGCTGGCAGCAAAGTTCAGAACCATGTTTCTGTGAATAACTTTTGAACCGTAAGTCACAGACGCTCGCTCTTGGCTGCATTCCTTTCAGCTCGTGGCAGCCAGTCTAAAAAACACAATCTTGGACTTCTCTGGATGTTTCCCAGGCGAGCTATTGGCAGCATGTTCAGAACCACTGTTTCTTAGGCTAATTCTTGAACCGTAAGTCATAGACGCTCGATCTTGGCGGCATTCGTCTCAGCGCCTGGCAATTAGTATAGAAGCACTGTTTCCCACTGTTTCTGAGGCTAATTCTTGAACCGTAAGTCATAGACGCTAGATCTTGGCGGCATTCGTCTCAGCGCCTGGCAATTAGTATAGAAGCACTGTCTTTGACTTCTCTGGATGTTTCCCAGGCGAGCTATTGACAAGTAAATCCTAGACGCTCGATCTTGGTTATTTTCGCTTTCGCGGCTGGCAGCAAAGTTCAGAACCATGTTTCTGTGAATAACTTTTGAACCGTAAGTCACAGACGCTCGCTCTTGGCTGCATTCGTTTCAGCTCGTGACAGCCAGTCTAAAAAACACAATCTTGGACTTCTCTGGATGTTTCCCAGGCGAGCTATTGGCAGCATGTTCAGAACCACTGTTTCTGAGGCTAATTCTTGAACCGTAAGTCATAGACGCTAGATCTTGGCGGCATTCGTCTCAGCGCCTGGCAATTAGTATTGAAGCACTGTCTTTGACTTCTCTGGATGTTTCCCAGGCGAGCTATTGACAAGTAAATCCTAGACGCTCGATCTTGGTTATTTTCGCTTTCGCGGCTAGCAGCAAAGTTCAGAACCATGTTTCTGTGAATAACTCTTGAACCGTAAGTCACTGACGCTCGCTCTTGGCTGCATTCGTTTCAGCTCGTGGCAGCCAGTCTAAAAAACACAATCTTGGACTTCTCTGGATGTTTCCCAGGCGAGCTATTGGCAGCATGTTCAGAACCACTGTTTCTGAGGCTAATTCTTGAACCGTAAGTCATAGACGCTCGATCTTGGCGGCATTCGTCTCAGCGCCTGGCAATTAGTATAGAAGCACTGTTTCCCACTGTTTCTGAGGCTAATTCTTGAACCGTAAGTCATATACGCTAGATCTTGGCGGCATTCGTCTCAGCGCCTGGCAATTAGTATAGAAGCACTGTCTTTGACTTCTCTGGATGTTTCCCAGGCGAGCTATTGACAAGTAAATCCTAGACGCTCGAACTTGGTTATTTTCGCTTTCGCGGCTGGCAGCAAAGTTCAGAACCATGTTTCTGTGAATAACTTTTGAACCGTAAGTCACAGACGCTCGCTCTTGGCTGCATTCGTTTCAGCTCGTGGCAGCCAGTCTAAAAAACACTATCTTGGACTTCTCTGGATGTTTCCCAGGCGAGCTATTGGCAGCATGTTCAGAACCACTGTTTCTGAGGCTAATTCTTGAACCGTGTCATAGACGCTCGATCTTGGCGGCATTCGTCTCAGCGCCTGGCAATTAGTATAGAAGCACTGTCTTTGACTTCTCTGGATGTTTCCCAGGCGAGCTATTGACAAGTAAATCCTAGACGCTCGATCTTGGTTATATTCGCTTTCGCGGCTGGAAGCAAAGTTCAGAACCATGTTTCTGTGAATAACTCTTGAACAGTAAGTCACAGACGCTCGCTCTTGGCTGCATTCGTTTCAGCTCGTGGCAGCCAGTCTAAAAAAACACTATCTTGGACTTCTTTGGATGTTTCCCAGGCGAGCTATTGGCAGCATGTTCAGAACCACTGTTTCTGAGGCTAATTCTTGAATCGTAAGTAATAGACGCTCGATCTTGGCGGCATTCGTCTCAGCGCCTGGCAATTAGTATAGAAGCACTGTCTTTGACTTCTCTGGATGTTTCCCAGGCGAGCTATTGACAAGTAAATCCTAGACGCTCGATCTTGGTTATATTCGCTTTCGCGGCTGGAAGCAAAGTTCAGAACCATGTTTCTGTGAATAACTCTTGAACAGTAAGTCACAGACGCTCGCTCTTGGCTGCATTCGTTTCAGCTCGTGGCAGCCAGTCTAAAAAAACACTATCTTGGACTTCTTTGGATGTTTCCCAGGCGAGCTATTGGCAGCATGTTCAGAACCACTGTTTCTGAGGCTAATTCTTGAATCGTAAGTAATAGACGCTCGATCTTGGCGGCATTCGTCTCAGCGCCTGGCAATTAGTATAGAAGCACTGTTTCCCACTGTTTCTGAGGCTAATTCTTGAACCGTAAGTCATAGACGCTAGATCTTGGCGGCATTCGTCTCAGCGCCTGGCAATTAGTATGGAAGCACTGTCTTTGACTTCTCTGGATGTTTCCCAGGCGAGCTATTGACAAGTAAATCCTAGACGCTCGATCTTGGTTATATTCGCTTTCGCGGCTGGAAGCAAAGTTCAGAACCATGTTTCTGTGAATAACTTTTGAACCGTAAGTCACAGACGCTCGCTCTTGGCTGCATTCGTTTCAGCTCGTGGCAGCCAGTCTGAAAAACACTATCTTGGACTTCTCTGGATGTTTCCCAGGCGAGCTATTGGCAGCATGTTCAGAACCACTGTTTCTGAGGCTAATTCTTGAACCGTAAGTCATAGACGCTCGATCTTGGCGGCATTCGTCTCAGCGCCTGGCAATTAGTATAGAAGCACTGTTTCCCACTGTTTCTGAGGCTAATTCTTGAACCGTAAGTCATAGACGCTAGATCTTGGCGGCATTCGTCTCAGCGCCTGGCAATTAGTATAGAAGCACTGTCTTTGACTTCTCTGGATGTTTCCCAGGCGAGCTATTGACAAGTAAATCCTAGACGCTCGATCTTGGTTATTTTCGCTTTCGCGGCTGGCAGCAAAGTTCAGAACCATGTTTCTGTGAATAACTTTTGAACCGTAAGTCACAGACGCTCGCTCTTGGCTGCATTCGTTTCAGCTCGTGGCAGCCAGTCTAAAAAACACAATCTTGGACTTCTCTGGATGTTTCCCAGGCGAGCTATTGGCAGCATGTTCAGAACCACTGTTTCTGAGGCTAATTCTTGAACCGTAAGTCATAGACGCTAGATCTTGGCGGCATTCGTCTCAGCGCCTGGCAATTAGTATTGAAGCACTGTCTGACTTCTCTGGATGTTTCCCAGGCGAGCTATTGACAAGTAAATCCTAGACGCTCGATCTTGGTTATTTTCGCTTTCGCGGCTAGCAGCAAAGTTCAGAACCATGTTTCTGTGAATAACTCTTGAACCGTAAGTCACTGACGCTCGCTCTTGGCTGCATTCGTTTCAGCTCGTGGCAGCCAGTCTAAAAAACACAATCTTGGACTTCTCTGGATGTTTCCCAGGCGAGCTATTGGCAGCATGTTCAGAACCACTGTTTCTGAGGCTAATTCTTGAACCGTAAGTCATAGACGCTCGATCTTGGCGGCATTCGTCTCAGCGCCTGGCAATTAGTATAGAAGCACTGTTTCCCACTGTTTCTGAGGCTAATTCTTGAACCGTAAGTCATATACGCTAGATCTTGGCGGCATTCGTCTCAGCGCCTGGCAATTAGTATAGAAGCACTGTCTTTGACTTCTCTGGATGTTTCCCAGGCGAGCTATTGACAAGTAAATCCTAGACGCTCGATCTTGGTTATTTTCGCTTTCGCGGCTGGCAGCAAAGTTCAGAACCATGTTTCTGTGAATAACTTTTGAACCGTAAGTCACAGACGCTCGCTCTTGGCTGCATTCGTTTCAGCTCGTGGCAGCCAGTCTAAAAAACACTATCTTGGACTTCTCTGGATGTTTCCCAGGCGAGCTATTGGCAGCATGTTCAGAACCACTGTTTCTGAGGCTAATTCTTGAACCGTGTCATAGACGCTCGATCTTGGCGGCATTCGTCTCAGCGCCTGGCAATTAGTATAGAAGCACTGTCTTTGACTTCTCTGGATGTTTCCCAGGCGAGCTATTGACAAGTAAATCCTAGACGCTCGATCTTGGTTATATTCGCTTTCGCGGCTGGAAGCAAAGTTCAGAACCATGTTTCTGTGAATAACTCTTGAACAGTAAGTCACAGACGCTCGCTCTTGGCTGCATTCGTTTCAGCTCGTGGCAGCCAGTCTAAAAAAACACTATCTTGGACTTCTTTGGATGTTTCCCAGGCGAGCTATTGGCAGCATGTTCAGAACCACTGTTTCTGAGGCTAATTCTTGAATCGTAAGTAATAGACGCTCGATCTTGGCGGCATTCGTCTCAGCGCCTGGCAATTAGTATAGAAGCACTGTCTTTGACTTCTCTGGATGTTTCCCAGGCGAGCTATTGACAAGTAAATCCTAGACGCTCGATCTTGGTTATATTCGCTTTCGCGGCTGGAAGCAAAGTTCAGAACCATGTTTCTGTGAATAACTCTTGAACAGTAAGTCACAGACGCTCGCTCTTGGCTGCATTCGTTTCAGCTCGTGGCAGCCAGTCTAAAAAAACACTATCTTGGACTTCTTTGGATGTTTCCCAGGCGAGCTATTGGCAGCATGTTCAGAACCACTGTTTCTGAGGCTAATTCTTGAATCGTAAGTAATAGACGCTCGATCTTGGCGGCATTCGTCTCAGCGCCTGGCAATTAGTATAGAAGCACTGTTTCCCACTGTTTCTGAGGCTAATTCTTGAACCGTAAGTCATAGACGCTAGATCTTGGCGGCATTCGTCTCAGCGCCTGGCAATTAGTATGGAAGCACTGTCTTTGACTTCTCTGGATGTTTCCCAGGCGAGCTATTGACAAGTAAATCCTAGACGCTCGATCTTGGTTATATTCGCTTTCGCGGCTGGAAGCAAAGTTCAGAACCATGTTTCTGTGAATAACTTTTGAACCGTAAGTCACAGACGCTCGCTCTTGGCTGCATTCGTTTCAGCTCGTGGCAGCCAGTCTGAAAAACACTATCTTGGACTTCTCTGGATGTTTCCCAGGCGAGCTATTGGCAGCATGTTCAGAACCACTGTTTCTGAGGCTAATTCTTGAACCGTAAGTCATAGACGCTCGATCTTGGCGGCATTCGTCTCAGCGCCTGGCAATTAGTATAGAAGCACTGTTTCCCACTGTTTCTGAGGCTAATTCTTGAACCGTAAGTCATAGACGCTAGATCTTGGCGGCATTCGTCTCAGCGCCTGGCAATTAGTATAGAAGCACTGTCTTTGACTTCTCTGGATGTTTACAGGCGAGCTATTGACAAGTAAATCCTAGACGCTCGATCTTGGTTATTTTCGCTTTCGCGGCTGGCAGCAAAGTTCAGAACCATGTTTCTGTGAATAACTTTTGAACCGTAAGTCACAGACGCTCGCTCTTGGCTGCATTCCTTTCAGCTCGTGGCAGCCAGTCTAAAAAACACAATCTTGGACTTCTCTGGATGTTTCCCAGGCGAGCTATTGGCAGCATGTTCAGAACCACTGTTTCTTAGGCTAATTCTTGAACCGTAAGTCATAGACGCTCGATCTTGGCGGCATTCGTCTCAGCGCCTGGCAATTAGTATAGAAGCACTGTTTCCCACTGTTTCTGAGGCTAATTCTTGAACCGTAAGTCATAGACGCTAGATCTTGGCGGCATTCGTCTCAGCGCCTGGCAATTAGTATAGAAGCACTGTCTTTGACTTCTCTGGATGTTTCCCAGGCGAGCTATTGACAGGTAAATCCTAGACGCTCGATCTTGGTTATTTTCGCTTTCGCGGCTGGCAGCAAAGTTCAGAACCATGTTTCTGTGAATAACTTTTGAACCGTAAGTCACAGACGCTCGCTCTTGGCTGCATTCGTTTCAGCTCGTGGCAGCCAGTCTAAAAAACACAATCTTGGACTTCTCTGGATGTTTCCCAGGCGAGCTATTGGCAGCATGTTCAGAACCACTGTTTCTGAGGCTAATTCTTGAACCGTAAGTCATAGACGCTAGATCTTGGCGGCATTCGTCTCAGCGCCTGGCAATTAGTATTGAAGCACTGTCTTTGACTTCTCTGGATGTTTCCCAGGCGAGCTATTGACAAGTAAATCCTAGACGCTCGATCTTGGTTATTTTCGCTTTCGCGGCTAGCAGCAAAGTTCAGAACCATGTTTCTGTGAATAACTCTTGAACCGTAAGTCACTGACGCTCGCTCTTGGCTGCATTCGTTTCAGCTCGTGGCAGCCAGTCTAAAAAACACAATCTTGGACTTCTCTGGATGTTTCCCAGGCGAGCTATTGGCAGCATGTTCAGAACCACTGTTTCTGAGGCTAATTCTTGAACCGTAAGTCATAGACGCTCGATCTTGGCGGCATTCGTCTCAGCGCCTGGCAATTAGTATAGAAGCACTGTTTCCCACTGTTTCTGAGGCTAATTCTTGAACCGTAAGTCATATACGCTAGATCTTGGCGGCATTCGTCTCAGCGCCTGGCAATTAGTATAGAAGCACTGTCTTTGACTTCTCTGGATGTTTCCCAGGCGAGCTATTGACAAGTAAATCCTAGACGCTCGATCTTGGTTATTTTCGCTTTCGCGGCTGGCAGCAAAGTTCAGAACCATGTTTCTGTGAATAACTTTTGAACCGTAAGTCACAGACGCTCGCTCTTGGCTGCATTCGTTTCAGCTCGTGGCAGCCAGTCTAAAAAACACTATCTTGGACTTCTCTGGATGTTTCCCAGGCGAGCTATTGGCAGCATGTTCAGAACCACTGTTTCTGAGGCTAATTCTTGAACCGTGTCATAGACGCTCGATCTTGGCGGCATTCGTCTCAGCGCCTGGCAATTAGTATAGAAGCACTGTCTTTGACTTCTCTGGATGTTTCCCAGGCGAGCTATTGACAAGTAAATCCTAGACGCTCGATCTTGGTTATATTCGCTTTCGCGGCTGGAAGCAAAGTTCAGAACCATGTTTCTGTGAATAACTCTTGAACAGTAAGTCACAGACGCTCGCTCTTGGCTGCATTCGTTTCAGCTCGTGGCAGCCAGTCTAAAAAAACACTATCTTGGACTTCTTTGGATGTTTCCCAGGCGAGCTATTGGCAGCATGTTCAGAACCACTGTTTCTGAGGCTAATTCTTGAATCGTAAGTAATAGACGCTCGATCTTGGCGGCATTCGTCTCAGCGCCTGGCAATTAGTATAGAAGCACTGTCTTTGACTTCTCTGGATGTTTCCCAGGCGAGCTATTGACAAGTAAATCCTAGACGCTCGATCTTGGTTATATTCGCTTTCGCGGCTGGAAGCAAAGTTCAGAACCATGTTTCTGTGAATAACTCTTGAACAGTAAGTCACAGACGCTCGCTCTTGGCTGCATTCGTTTCAGCTCGTGGCAGCCAGTCTAAAAAAACACTATCTTGGACTTCTTTGGATGTTTCCCAGGCGAGCTATTGGCAGCATGTTCAGAACCACTGTTTCTGAGGCTAATTCTTGAATCGTAAGTAATAGACGCTCGATCTTGGCGGCATTCGTCTCAGCGCCTGGCAATTAGTATAGAAGCACTGTTTCCCACTGTTTCTGAGGCTAATTCTTGAACCGTAAGTCATAGACGCTAGATCTTGGCGGCATTCGTCTCAGCGCCTGGCAATTAGTATGGAAGCACTGTCTTTGACTTCTCTGGATGTTTCCCAGGCGAGCTATTGACAAGTAAATCCTAGACGCTCGATCTTGGTTATATTCGCTTTCGCGGCTGGAAGCAAAGTTCAGAACCATGTTTCTGTGAATAACTTTTGAACCGTAAGTCACAGACGCTCGCTCTTGGCTGCATTCGTTTCAGCTCGTGGCAGCCAGTCTGAAAAACACTATCTTGGACTTCTCTGGATGTTTCCCAGGCGAGCTATTGGCAGCATGTTCAGAACCACTGTTTCTGAGGCTAATTCTTGAACCGTAAGTCATAGACGCTCGCTCTTGGCGGCATTCGTCTCAGCGCCTGGCAATTAGTATAGAAGCACTGTTTCCCACTGTTTCTGAGGCTAATTCTTGAACCGTAAGTCATAGACGCTAGATCTTGGCGGCATTCGTCTCAGCGCCTGGCAATTAGTATAGAAGCACTGTCTTTGACTTCTCTGGATGTTTCCCAGGCGAGCTATTGACAAGTAAATCCTAGACGCTCGATCTTGGTTATTTTCGCTTTCGCGGCTGGCAGCAAAGTTCAGAACCATGTTTCTGTGAATAACTTTTGAACCGTAAGTCACAGACGCTCGCTCTTGGCTGCATTCCTTTCAGCTCGTGGCAGCCAGTCTAAAAAACACAATCTTGGACTTCTCTGGATGTTTCCCAGGCGAGCTATTGGCAGCATGTTCAGAACCACTGTTTCTTAGGCTAATTCTTGAACCGTAAGTCATAGACGCTCGATCTTGGCGGCATTCGTCTCAGCGCCTGGCAATTAGTATAGAAGCACTGTTTCCCACTGTTTCTGAGGCTAATTCTTGAACCGTAAGTCATAGACGCTAGATCTTGGCGGCATTCGTCTCAGCGCCTGGCAATTAGTATAGAAGCACTGTCTTTGACTTCTCTGGATGTTTCCCAGGCGAGCTATTGACAAGTAAATCCTAGACGCTCGATCTTGGTTATTTTCGCTTTCGCGGCTGGCAGCAAAGTTCAGAACCATGTTTCTGTGAATAACTTTTGAACCGTAAGTCACAGACGCTCGCTCTTGGTTGCATTCGTTTCAGCTCGTGGCAGCCAGTCTAAAAAACACAATCTTGGACTTCTCTGGATGTTTCCCAGGCCAACTATTGGCAGCATGTTCAGAACCACTGTTTCTGAGGCTAATTCTTGAACCGTAAGTCATAGACGCTAGATCTTGGCGGCATTCGTCTCAGCGCCTGGCAATTAGTATTGAAGCACTGTCTTTGACTTCTCTGGATGTTTCCCAGGCGAGCTATTGACAAGTAAATCCTAGACGCTCGATCTTGGTTATTTTCGCTTTCGCGGCTAGCAGCAAAGTTCAGAACCATGTTTCTGTGAATAACTCTTGAACCGTAAGTCACTGACGCTCGCTCTTGGCTGCATTCGTTTCAGCTCGTGGCAGCCAGTCTAAAAAACACAATCTTGGACTTCTCTGGATGTTTCCCAGGCGAGCTATTGGCAGCATGTTCAGAACCACTGTTTCTGAGGCTAATTCTTGAACCGTAAGTCATAGACGCTCGATCTTGGCGGCATTCGTCTCAGCGCCTGGCAATTAGTATAGAAGCACTGTTTCCCACTGTTTCTGAGGCTAATTCTTGAACCGTAAGTCATATACGCTAGATCTTGGCGGCATTCGTCTCAGCGCCTGGCAATTAGTATAGAAGCACTGTCTTTGACTTCTCTGGATGTTTCCCAGGCGAGCTATTGACAAGTAAATCCTAGACGCTCGATCTTGGTTATTTTCGCTTTCGCGGCTGGCAGCAAAGTTCAGAACCATGTTTCTGTGAATAACTTTTGAACCGTAAGTCACAGACGCTCGCTCTTGGCTGCATTCCTTTCAGCTCGTGGCAGCCAGTCTAAAAAACACAATCTTGGACTTCTCTGGATGTTTCCCAGGCGAGCTATTGGCAGCATGTTCAGAACCACTGTTTCTTAGGCTAATTCTTGAACCGTAAGTCATAGACGCTCGATCTTGGCGGCATTCGTCTCAGCGCCTGGCAATTAGTATAGAAGCACTGTTTCCCACTGTTTCTGAGGCTAATTCTTGAACCGTAAGTCATAGACGCTAGATCTTGGCGGCATTCGTCTCAGCGCCTGGCAATTAGTATAGAAGCACTGTCTTTGACTTCTCTGGATGTTTCCCAGGCGAGCTATTGACAAGTAAATCCTAGACGCTCGATCTTGGTTATTTTCGCTTTCGCGGCTGGCAGCAAAGTTCAGAACCATGTTTCTGTGAATAACTCTTGAACAGTAAGTCACAGACGCTCGCTCTTGGCTGCATTCGTTTCAGCTCGTGGCAGCCAGTCTAAAAAAACACTATCTTGGACTTCTTTGGATGTTTCCCAGGCCAACTATTGGCAGCATGTTCAGAACCACTGTTTCTGAGGCTAATTCTTGAACCGTAAGTCATAGACGCTAGATCTTGGCGGCATTCGTCTCAGCGCCTGGCAATTAGTATTGAAGCACTGTCTTTGACTTCTCTGGATGTTTCCCAGGCGAGCTATTGACAAGTAAATCCTAGACGCTCGATCTTGGTTATTTTCGCTTTCGCGGCTAGCAGCAAAGTTCAGAACCATGTTTCTGTGAATAACTCTTGAACCGTAAGTCACTGACGCTCGCTCTTGGCTGCATTCGTTTCAGCTCGTGGCAGCCAGTCTAAAAAACACAATCTTGGACTTCTCTGGATGTTTCCCAGGCGAGCTATTGGCAGCATGTTCAGAACCACTGTTTCTGAGGCTAATTCTTGAACCGTAAGTCATAGACGCTCGATCTTGGCGGCATTCGTCTCAGCGCCTGGCAATTAGTATAGAAGCACTGTTTCCCACTGTTTCTGAGGCTAATTCTTGAACCGTAAGTCATATACGCTAGATCTTGGCGGCATTCGTCTCAGCGCCTGGCAATTAGTATAGAAGCACTGTCTTTGACTTCTCTGGATGTTTCCCAGGCGAGCTATTGACAAGTAAATCCTAGACGCTCGATCTTGGTTATTTTCGCTTTCGCGGCTGGCAGCAAAGTTCAGAACCATGTTTCTGTGAATAACTTTTGAACCGTAAGTCACAGACGCTCGCTCTTGGCTGCATTCCTTTCAGCTCGTGGCAGCCAGTCTAAAAACACAATCTTGGACTTCTCTGGATGTTTCCCAGGCGAGCTATTGGCAGCATGTTCAGAACCACTGTTTCTTAGGCTAATTCTTGAACCGTAAGTCATAGACGCTCGATCTTGGCGGCATTCGTCTCAGCGCCTGGCAATTAGTATAGAAGCACTGTTTCCCACTGTTTCTGAGGCTAATTCTTGAACCGTAAGTCATAGACGCTAGATCTTGGCGGCATTCGTCTCAGCGCCTGGCAATTAGTATAGAAGCACTGTCTTTGACTTCTCTGGATGTTTCCCAGGCGAGCTATTGACAAGTAAATCCTAGACGCTCGATCTTGGTTATTTTCGCTTTCGCGGCTGGCAGCAAAGTTCAGAACCATGTTTCTGTGAATAACTTTTGAACCGTAAGTCACAGACGCTCGCTCTTGGTTGCATTCGTTTCAGCTCGTGGCAGCCAGTCTAAAAAACACAATCTTGGACTTCTCTGGATGTTTCCCAGGCCAACTATTGGCAGCATGTTCAGAACCACTGTTTCTGAGGCTAATTCTTGAACCGTAAGTCATAGACGCTAGATCTTGGCGGCATTCGTCTCAGCGCCTGGCAATTAGTATTGAAGCACTGTCTTTGACTTCTCTGGATGTTTCCCAGGCGAGCTATTGGCAGCATGTTCAGAACCACTGTTTCTGAGGCTAATTCTTGAACCGTAAGTCATAGACGCTCGATCTTGGCGGCATTCGTCTCAGCGCCTGGCAATTAGTATAGAAGCACTGTTTCCCACTGTTTCTGAGGCTAATTCTTGAACCGTAAGTCATATACGCTAGATCTTGGCGGCATTCGTCTCAGCGCCTGGCAATTAGTATAGAAGCACTGTCTTTGACTTCTCTGGATGTTTCCCAGGCGAGCTATTGACAAGTAAATCCTAGACGCTCGATCTTGGTTATTTTCGCTTTCGCGGCTGGCAGCAAAGTTCAGAACCATGTTTCTGTGAATAACTTTTGAACCGTAAGTCACAGACGCTCGCTCTTGGCTGCATTCGTTTCAGCTCGTGGCAGCCAGTCTAAAAAACACTATCTTGGACTTCTCTGGATGTTTCCCAGGCGAGCTATTGGCAGCATGTTCAGAACCACTGTTTCTGAGGCTAATTCTTGAACCGTGTCATAGACGCTCGATCTTGGCGGCATTCGTCTCAGCGCCTGGCAATTAGTATAGAAGCACTGTCTTTGACTTCTCTGGATGTTTCCCAGGCGAGCTATTGACAAGTAAATCCTAGACGCTCGATCTTGGTTATATTCGCTTTCGCGGCTGGAAGCAAAGTTCAGAACCATGTTTCTGTGAATAACTCTTGAACAGTAAGTCACAGACGCTCGCTCTTGGCTGCATTCGTTTCAGCTCGTGGCAGCCAGTCTAAAAAAACACTATCTTGGACTTCTTTGGATGTTTCCCAGGCGAGCTATTGGCAGCATGTTCAGAACCACTGTTTCTGAGGCTAATTCTTGAATCGTAAGTCATAGACGCTCGATCTTGGCGGCATTCGTCTCAGCGCCTGGCAATTAGTATAGAAGCACTGTTTCCCACTGTTTCTGAGGCTAATTCTTGAACCGTAAGTCATAGACGCTAGATCTTGGCGGCATTCGTCTCAGCGCCTGGCAATTAGTATAGAAGCACTGTCTTTGACTTCTCTGGATGTTTCCCAGGCGAGCTATTGACAAGTAAATCCTAGACGCTCGATCTTGGTTATTTTCGCTTTCGCGGCTGGCAGCAAAGTTCAGAACCATGTTTCTGTGAATAACTTTTGAACCGTAAGTCACAGACGCTCGCTCTTGGCTGCATTCGTTTTAGCTCGTGGCAGCCAGTCTAAAAAACACAATCTTGGACTTCTCTGGATGTTTCCCAGGCGAGCTATTGGCAGCATGTTCAGAACCACTGTTTCTTAGGCTAATTCTTGAACCGTAAGTCATAGACGCTCGATCTTGGCGGCATTCGTCTCAGCGCCTGGCAATTAGTATAGAAGCACTGTTTCCCACTGTTTCTGAGGCTAATTCTTGAACCGTAAGTCATAGACGCTAGATCTTGGCGGCATTCGTCTCAGCGCCTGGCAATTAGTATAGAAGCACTGTCTTTGACTTCTCTGGATGTTTCCCAGGCGAGCTATTGACAAGTAAATCCTAGACGCTCGATCTTGGTTATTTTCGCTTTCGCGGCTGGCAGCAAAGTTCAGAACCATGTTTCTGTGAATAACTTTTGAACCGTAAGTCACAGACGCTCGCTCTTGGCTGCATTCGTTTCAGCTCGTGGCAGCCAGTCTAAAAAACACAATCTTGGACTTCTCTGGATGTTTCCCAGGCGAGCTATTGGCAGCATGTTCAGAACCACTGTTTCTGAGGCTAATTCTTGAACCGTAAGTCATAGACGCTAGATCTTGGCGGCATTCGTCTCAGCGCCTGGCAATTAGTATTGAAGCACTGTCTTTGACTTCTCTGGATGTTTCCCAGGCGAGCTATTGACAAGTAAATCCTAGACGCTCGATCTTGGTTATTTTCGCTTTCGCGGCTAGCAGCAAAGTTCAGAACCATGTTTCTGTGAATAACTCTTGAACCGTAAGTCACTGACGCTCGCTCTTGGCTGCATTCGTTTCAGCTCGTGGCAGCCAGTCTAAAAAACACAATCTTGGACTTCTCTGGATGTTTCCCAGGCGAGCTATTGGCAGCATGTTCAGAACCACTGTTTCTCAGGCTAATTCTTGAACCGTAAGTCATAGACGCTCGATCTTGGCGGCATTCGTCTCAGCGCCTGGCAATTAGTATAGAAGCACTGTTTCCCACTGTTTCTGAGGCTAATTCTTGAACCGTAAGTCATATACGCTAGATCTTGGCGGCATTCGTCTCAGCGCCTGGCAATTAGTATAGAAGCACTGTCTTTGACTTCTCTGGATGTTTCCCAGGCGAGCTATTGACAAGTAAATCCTAGACGCTCGATCTTGGTTATTTTCGCTTTCGCGGCTGGCAGCAAAGTTCAGAACCATGTTTCTGTGAATAACTTTTGAACCGTAAGTCACAGACGCTCGCTCTTGGCTGCATTCGTTTCAGCTCGTGGCAGCCATTCTAAAAAACACTATCTTGGACTTCTCTGGATGTTTCCCAGGCGAGCTATTGGCAGCATGTTCAGAACCACTGTTTCTGAGGCTAATTCTTGAACCGTAAGTCATAGACGCTCGATCTTGGCGGCATTCGTCTCAGCGCCTGGCAATTAGTATAGAAGCACTGTTTCCCACTGTTTCTGAGGCTAATTCTTGAACCGTAAGTCATATACGCTAGATCTTGGCGGCATTCGTCTCAGCGCCTGGCAATTAGTATAGAAGCACTGTCTTTGACTTCTCTGGATGTTTCCCAGGCGAGCTATTGACAAGTAAATCCTAGACGCTCGATCTTGGTTATTTTCGCTTTCGCGGCTGGCAGCAAAGTTCAGAACCATGTTTCTGTGAATAACTTTTGAACCGTAAGTCACAGACGCTCGCTCTTGGCTGCATTCCTTTCAGCTCGTGGCAGCCAGTCTAAAAAACACAATCTTGGACTTCTCTGGATGTTTCCCAGGCGAGCTATTGGCAGCATGTTCAGAACCACTGTTTCTTAGGCTAATTCTTGAACCGTAAGTCATAGACGCTCGATCTTGGCGGCATTCGTCTCAGCGCCTGGCAATTAGTATAGAAGCACTGTTTCCCACTGTTTCTGAGGCTAATTCTTGAACCGTAAGTCATAGACGCTAGATCTTGGCGGCATTCGTCTCAGCGCCTGGCAATTAGTATAGAAGCACTGTCTTTGACTTCTCTGGATGTTTCCCAGGCGAGCTATTGACAAGTAAATCCTAGACGCTCGATCTTGGTTATTTTCGCTTTCGCGGCTGGCAGCAAAGTTCAGAACCATGTTTCTGTGAATAACTTTTGAACCGTAAGTCACAGACGCTCGCTCTTGGTTGCATTCGTTTCAGCTCGTGGCAGCCAGTCTAAAAAACACAATCTTGGACTTCTCTGGATGTTTCCCAGGCCAACTATTGGCAGCATGTTCAGAACCACTGTTTCTGAGGCTAATTCTTGAACCGTAAGTCATAGACGCTAGATCTTGGCGGCATTCGTCTCAGCGCCTGGCAATTAGTATTGAAGCACTGTCTTTGACTTCTCTGGATGTTTCCCAGGCGAGCTATTGACAAGTAAATCCTAGACGCTCGATCTTGGTTATTTTCGCTTTCGCGGCTAGCAGCAAAGTTCAGAACCATGTTTCTGTGAATAACTCTTGAACCGTAAGTCACTGACGCTCGCTCTTGGCTGCATTCGTTTCAGCTCGTGGCAGCCAGTCTAAAAAACACAATCTTGGACTTCTCTGGATGTTTCCCAGGCGAGCTATTGGCAGCATGTTCAGAACCACTGTTTCTGAGGCTAATTCTTGAACCGTAAGTCATAGACGCTCGATCTTGGCGGCATTCGTCTCAGCGCCTGGCAATTAGTATAGAAGCACTGTTTCCCACTGTTTCTGAGGCTAATTCTTGAACCGTAAGTCATATACGCTAGATCTTGGCGGCATTCGTCTCAGCGCCTGGCAATTAGTATAGAAGCACTGTCTTTGACTTCTCTGGATGTTTCCCAGGCGAGCTATTGACAAGTAAATCCTAGACGCTCGATCTTGGTTATTTTCGCTTTCGCGGCTGGCAGCAAAGTTCAGAACCATGTTTCTGTGAATAACTTTTGAACCGTAAGTCACAGACGCTCGCTCTTGGCTGCATTCGTTTCAGCTCGTGGCAGCCAGTCTAAAAAACACAATCTTGGACTTCTCTGGATGTTTCCCAGGCGAGCTATTGGCAGCATGTTCAGAACCACTGTTTCTGAGGCTAATTCTTGAACCGTAAGTCATAGACGCTAGATCTTGGCGGCATTCGTCTCAGCGCCTGGCAATTAGTATTGAAGCACTGTCTTTGACTTCTCTGGATGTTTCCCAGGCGAGCTATTGACAAGTAAATCCTAGACGCTCGATCTTGGTTATTTTCGCTTTCGCGGCTAGCAGCAAAGTTCAGAACCATGTTTCTGTGAATAACTCTTGAACCGTAAGTCACTGACGCTCGCTCTTGGCTGCATTCGTTTCAGCTCGTGGCAGCCAGTCTAAAAAAACACAATCTTGGACTTCTCTGGATGTTTCCCAGGCGAGCTATTGGCAGCATGTTCAGAACCACTGTTTCTCAGGCTAATTCTTGAACCGTAAGTCATAGACGCTCGATCTTGGCGGCATTCGTCTCAGCGCCTGGCAATTAGTATAGAAGCACTGTTTCCCACTGTTTCTGAGGCTAATTCTTGAACCGTAAGTCATATACGCTAGATCTTGGCGGCATTCGTCTCAGCGCCTGGCAATTAGTATAGAAGCACTGTCTTTGACTTCTCTGGATGTTTCCCAGGCGAGCTATTGACAAGTAAATCCTAGACGCTCGATCTTGGTTATTTTCGCTTTCGCGGCTGGCAGCAAAGTTCAGAACCATGTTTCTGTGAATAACTTTTGAACCGTAAGTCACAGACGCTCGCTCTTGGCTGCATTCGTTTCAGCTCGTGGCAGCCAGTCTAAAAAACACTATCTTGGACTTCTCTGGATGTTTCCCAGGCGAGCTATTGGCAGCATGTTCAGAACCACTGTTTCTGAGGCTAATTCTTGAACCGTGTCATAGACGCTCGATCTTGGCGGCATTCGTCTCAGCGCCTGGCAATTAGTATAGAAGCACTGTCTTTGACTTCTCTGGATGTTTCCCAGGCGAGCTATTGACAAGTAAATCCTAGACGCTCGATCTTGGTTATATTCGCTTTCGCGGCTGGAAGCAAAGTTCAGAACCATGTTTCTGTGAATAACTCTTGAACAGTAAGTCACAGACGCTCGCTCTTGGCTGCATTCGTTTCAGCTCGTGGCAGCCAGTCTAAAAAAACACTATCTTGGACTTCTTTGGATGTTTCCCAGGCGAGCTATTGGCAGCATGTTCAGAACCACTGTTTCTGAGGCTAATTCTTGAATCGTAAGTCATAGACGCTCGATCTTGGCGGCATTCGTCTCAGCGCCTGGCAATTAGTATAGAAGCACTGTTTCCCACTGTTTCTGAGGCTAATTCTTGAACCGTAAGTCATAGACGCTAGATCTTGGCGGCATTCGTCTCAGCGCCTGGCAATTAGTATAGAAGCACTGTCTTTGACTTCTCTGGATGTTTCCCAGGCGAGCTATTGACAAGTAAATCCTAGACGCTCGATCTTGGTTATTTTCGCTTTCGCGGCTGGCAGCAAAGTTCAGAACCATGTTTCTGTGAATAACTTTTGAACCGTAAGTCACAGACGCTCGCTCTTGGCTGCATTCGTTTCAGCTCGTGGCAGCCAGTCTAAAAAACACAATCTTGGACTTCTCTGGATGTTTCCCAGGCGAGCTATTGGCAGCATGTTCAGAACCACTGTTTCTTAGGCTAATTCTTGAACCGTAAGTCATAGACGCTCGATCTTGGCGGCATTCGTCTCAGCGCCTGGCAATTAGTATAGAAGCACTGTTTCCCACTGTTTCTGAGGCTAATTCTTGAACCGTAAGTCATAGACGCTAGATCTTGGCGGCATTCGTCTCAGCGCCTGGCAATTAGTATAGAAGCACTGTCTTTGACTTCTCTGGATGTTTCCCAGGCGAGCTATTGACAAGTAAATCCTAGACGCTCGATCTTGGTTATTTTCGCTTTCGCGGCTGGCAGCAAAGTTCAGAACCATGTTTCTGTGAATAACTTTTGAACCGTAAGTCACAGACGCTCGCTCTTGGCTGCATTCGTTTCAGCTCGTGGCAGCCAGTCTAAAAAACACAATCTTGGACTTCTCTGGATGTTTCCCAGGCCAACTATTGGCAGCATGTTCAGAACCACTGTTTCTGAGGCTAATTCTTGAACCGTAAGTCATAGACGCTAGATCTTGGCGGCATTCGTCTCAGCGCCTGGCAATTAGTATTGAAGCACTGTCTTTGACTTCTCTGGATGTTTCCCAGGCGAGCTATTGACAAGTAAATCCTAGACGCTCGATCTTGGTTATTTTCGCTTTCGCGGCTAGCAGCAAAGTTCAGAACCATGTTTCTGTGAATAACTCTTGAACCGTAAGTCACTGACGCTCGCTCTTGGCTGCATTCGTTTCAGCTCGTGGCAGCCAGTCTAAAAAACACAATCTTGGACTTCTCTGGATGTTTCCCAGGCGAGCTATTGGCAGCATGTTCAGAACCACTGTTTCTGAGGCTAATTCTTGAACCGTAAGTCATAGACGCTCGATCTTGGCGGCATTCGTCTCAGCGCCTGGCAATTAGTATAGAAGCACTGTTTCCCACTGTTTCTGAGGCTAATTCTTGAACCGTAAGTCATATACGCTAGATCTTGGCGGCATTCGTCTCAGCGCCTGGCAATTAGTATAGAAGCACTGTCTTTGACTTCTCTGGATGTTTCCCAGGCGAGCTATTGACAAGTAAATCCTAGACGCTCGATCTTGGTTATTTTCGCTTTCGCGGCTGGCAGCAAAGTTCAGAACCATGTTTCTGTGAATAACTTTTGAACCGTAAGTCACAGACGCTCGCTCTTGGCTGCATTCGTTTCAGCTCGTGGCAGCCAGTCTAAAAAACACTATCTTGGACTTCTCTGGATGTTTCCCAGGCGAGCTATTGGCAGCATGTTCAGAACCACTGTTTCTGAGGCTAATTCTTGAACCGTGTCATAGACGCTCGATCTTGGCGGCATTCGTCTCAGCGCCTGGCAATTAGTATAGAAGCACTGTCTTTGACTTCTCTGGATGTTTCCCAGGCGAGCTATTGACAAGTAAATCCTAGACGCTCGATCTTGGTTATATTCGCTTTCGCGGCTGGAAGCAAAGTTCAGAACCATGTTTCTGTGAATAACTCTTGAACAGTAAGTCACAGACGCTCGCTCTTGGCTGCATTCGTTTCAGCTCGTGGCAGCCAGTCTAAAAAAACACTATCTTGGACTTCTTTGGATGTTTCCCAGGCGAGCTATTGGCAGCATGTTCAGAACCACTGTTTCTGAGGCTAATTCTTGAATCGTAAGTCATAGACGCTCGATCTTGGCGGCATTCGTCTCAGCGCCTGGCAATTAGTATAGAAGCACTGTTTCCCACTGTTTCTGAGGCTAATTCTTGAACCGTAAGTCATAGACGCTAGATCTTGGCGGCATTCGTCTCAGCGCCTGGCAATTAGTATGGAAGCACTGTCTTTGACTTCTCTGGATGTTTCCCAGGCGAGCTATTGACAAGTAAATCCTAGACGCTCGATCTTGGTTATATTCGCTTTCGCGGCTGGAAGCAAAGTTCAGAACCATGTTTCTGTGAATAACTCTTGAACAGTAAGTCACAGACGCTCGCTCTTGGCTGCATTCGTTTCAGCTCGTGGCAGCCAGTCTAAAAAAACACTATCTTGGACTTCTTTGGATGTTTCCCAGGCGAGCTATTGGCAGCATGTTCAGAACCACTGTTTCTGAGGCTAATTCTTGAATCGTAAGTCATAGACGCTCGATCTTGGCGGCATTCGTCTCAGCGCCTGGCAATTAGTATAGAAGCACTGTTTCCCACTGTTTCTGAGGCTAATTCTTGAACCGTAAGTCATAGACGCTAGATCTTGGCGGCATTCGTCTCAGCGCCTGGCAATTAGTATAGAAGCACTGTCTTTGACTTCTCTGGATGTTTCCCAGGCGAGCTATTGACAAGTAAATCCTAGACGCTCGATCTTGGTTATTTTCGCTTTCGCGGCTGGCAGCAAAGTTCAGAACCATGTTTCTGTGAATAACTTTTGAACCGTAAGTCACAGACGCTCGCTCTTGGCTGCATTCGTTTTAGCTCGTGGCAGCCAGTCTAAAAAACACAATCTTGGACTTCTCTGGATGTTTCCCAGGCGAGCTATTGGCAGCATGTTCAGAACCACTGTTTCTTAGGCTAATTCTTGAACCGTAAGTCATAGACGCTCGATCTTGGCGGCATTCGTCTCAGCGCCTGGCAATTAGTATAGAAGCACTGTTTCCCACTGTTTCTGAGGCTAATTCTTGAACCGTAAGTCATAGACGCTAGATCTTGGCGGCATTCGTCTCAGCGCCTGGCAATTAGTATAGAAGCACTGTCTTTGACTTCTCTGGATGTTTCCCAGGCGAGCTATTGACAAGTAAATCCTAGACGCTCGATCTTGGTTATTTTCGCTTTCGCGGCTGGCAGCAAAGTTCAGAACCATGTTTCTGTGAATAACTTTTGAACCGTAAGTCACAGACGCTCGCTCTTGGCTGCATTCGTTTCAGCTCGTGGCAGCCAGTCTAAAAAACACAATCTTGGACTTCTCTGGATGTTTCCCAGGCGAGCTATTGGCAGCATGTTCAGAACCACTGTTTCTGAGGCTAATTCTTGAACCGTAAGTCATAGACGCTAGATCTTGGCGGCATTCGTCTCAGCGCCTGGCAATTAGTATTGAAGCACTGTCTTTGACTTCTCTGGATGTTTCCCAGGCGAGCTATTGACAAGTAAATCCTAGACGCTCGATCTTGGTTATTTTCGCTTTCGCGGCTAGCAGCAAAGTTCAGAACCATGTTTCTGTGAATAACTCTTGAACCGTAAGTCACTGACGCTCGCTCTTGGCTGCATTCGTTTCAGCTCGTGGCAGCCAGTCTAAAAAACACAATCTTGGACTTCTCTGGATGTTTCCCAGGCGAGCTATTGGCAGCATGTTCAGAACCACTGTTTCTCAGGCTAATTCTTGAACCGTAAGTCATAGACGCTCGATCTTGGCGGCATTCGTCTCAGCGCCTGGCAATTAGTATAGAAGCACTGTTTCCCACTGTTTCTGAGGCTAATTCTTGAACCGTAAGTCATATACGCTAGATCTTGGCGGCATTCGTCTCAGCGCCTGGCAATTAGTATAGAAGCACTGTCTTTGACTTCTCTGGATGTTTCCCAGGCGAGCTATTGACAAGTAAATCCTAGACGCTCGATCTTGGTTATTTTCGCTTTCGCGGCTGGCAGCAAAGTTCAGAACCATGTTTCTGTGAATAACTTTTGAACCGTAAGTCACAGACGCTCGCTCTTGGCTGCATTCGTTTCAGCTCGTGGCAGCCATTCTAAAAAACACTATCTTGGACTTCTCTGGATGTTTCCCAGGCGAGCTATTGGCAGCATGTTCAGAACCACTGTTTCTGAGGCTAATTCTTGAACCGTAAGTCATAGACGCTCGCTCTTGGCGGCATTCGTCTCAGCGCCTGGCAATTAGTATAGAAGCACTGTTTCCCACTGTTTCTGAGGCTAATTCTTGAACCATAAGTCATAGACGCTAGATCTTGGCGGCATTCGTCTCAGCGCCTGGCAATTAGTATAGAAGCACTGTCTTTGACTTCTCTGGATGTTTCCCAGGCGAGCTATTGACAAGTAAATCCTAGACGCTCGATCTTGGTTATTTTCGCTTTCGCGGCTGGCAGCAAAGTTCAGAACCATGTTTCTGTGAATAACTTTTGAACCGTAAGTCACAGACGCTCGCTCTTGGCTGCATTCGTTTCAGCTCGCGGCAGCCAGGCTAAAAAACACTATCTTGGACTTCTCTGGATGTTTCCCAGGCGAGCTATTGGCAGCATGTTCAGAACCACTGTTTCTGAGGCTAATTCTTGAACCGTGTCATAGACGCTCGATCTTGGCGGCATTCGTCTCAGCGCCTGGCAATTAGTATAGAAGCACTGTTTCCCACTGTTTCTGAGGCTAATTCTTGAACCGTAAGTCATAGACGCTAGATCTTGGCGGCATTCGTCTCAGCGCCTGGCAATTAGTATAGAAGCACTGTCTTTGACTTCTCTGGATGTTTTACAGGCGAGCTATTGACAAGTAAATCCTAGACGCTCGATCTTGGTTATTTTCGCTTTCGCGGCTGGCAGCAAAGTTCAGAACCATGTTTCTGTGAATAACTTTTGAACCGTAAGTCACAGACGCTCGCTCTTGGCTGCATTCCTTTCAGCTCGTGGCAGCCAGTCTAAAAAACACAATCTTGGACTTCTCTGGATGTTTCCCAGGCGAGCTATTGGCAGCATGTTCAGAACCACTGTTTCTTAGGCTAATTCTTGAACCGTAAGTCATAGACGCTCGATCTTGGCGGCATTCGTCTCAGCGCCTGGCAATTAGTATAGAAGCACTGTTTCCCACTGTTTCTGAGGCTAATTCTTGAACCGTAAGTCATAGACGCTAGATCTTGGCGGCATTCGTCTCAGCGCCTGGCAATTAGTATAGAAGCACTGTCTTTGACTTCTCTGGATGTTTCCCAGGCGAGCTATTGACAAGTAAATCCTAGACGCTCGATCTTGGTTATTTTCGCTTTCGCGGCTGGCAGCAAAGTTCAGAACCATGTTTCTGTGAATAACTCTTGAACCGTAAGTCACAGACGCTCGCTCTTGGCTGCATTCGTTTCAGCTCGTGGCAGCCAGTCTAAAAAACACTATCTTGGACTTCTCTGGATGTTTCCCAGGCGAGCTATTGGCAGCATGTTCAGAACCACTGTTTCTGAGGCTAATTCTTGAACCGTAAGTCATAGACGCTCGATCTTGGCGGCATTCGTCTCAGCGCCTGGCAATTAGTATAGAAGCACTGTTTCCCACTGTTTCTGAGGCTAATTCTTGAACCGTAAGTCATAGACGCTAGATCTTGGCGGCATTCGTCTCAGCGCCTGGCAATTAGTATAGAAGCACTGTCTTTGACTTCTCTGGATGTTTCCCAGGCGAGCTATTGACAAGTAAATCCTAGACGCTCGATCTTGGTTATTTTCGCTTTCGCGGCTAGCAGCAAAGTTCAGAACCATGTTTCTGTGAATAACTCTTGAACCGTAAGTCACTGACGCTCGCTCTTGGCTGCATTCGTTTCAGCTCGTGGCAGCCAGTCTAAAAAACACAATCTTGGACTTATCTGGATGTTTCCCAGGCGAGCTATTGGCAGCATGTTCAGAACCACTGTTTCTGAGGCTAATTCTTGAACCGTAAGTCATAGACGCTAGATCTTGGCGGCATTCGTCTCAGCGCCTGGCAATTAGTATTGAAGCACTGTCTTTGACTTCTCGGGATGTTTCCCAGGCGAGCTATTGACAAGTAAATCCTAGACGCTCGATCTTGGTTATTTTCGCTTTCGCGGCTAGCAGCAAAGTTCAGAACCATGTTTCTGTGAATAACTCTTGAACCGTAAGTCACTGACGCTCGCTCTTGGCTGCATTCGTTTCAGCTCGTGGCAGCCAGTCTAAAAAACAGAATCTTGGACTTCTCTGGATGTTTCCCAGGCGAGCTATTGGCAGCATGTTCAGAACCACTGTTTCTCAGGCTAATTCTTGAACCGTAAGTCATAGACGCTCGATCTTGGCGGCATTCGTCTCAGCGCCTGGCAATTAGTATAGAAGCACTGTTTCCCACTGTTTCTGAGGCTAATTCTTGAACCGTAAGTCATATACGCTAGATCTTGGCGGCATTCGTCTCAGCGCCTGGCAATTAGTATAGAAGCACTGTCTTTGACTTCTCTGGATGTTTCCCAGGCGAGCTATTGACAAGTAAATCCTAGACGCTCGATCTTGGTTATTTTCGCTTTCGCGGCTGGCAGCAAAGTTCAGAACCATGTTTCTGTGAATAACTTTTGAACCGTAAGTCACAGACGCTCGCTCTTGGCTGCATTCGTTTCAGCTCGTGGCAGCCATTCTAAAAAACACTATCTTGGACTTCTCTGGATGTTTCCCAGGCGAGCTATTGGCAGCATGTTCAGAACCACTGTTTCTGAGGCTAATTCTTGAACCGTAAGTCATAGACGCTCGATCTTGGCGGCATTCGTCTCAGCGCCTGGCAATTAGTATAGAAGCACTGTTTCCCACTGTTTCTGAGGCTAATTCTTGAACCGTAAGTCATAGACGCTAGATCTTGGCGGCATTCGTCTCAGCGCCTGGCAATTAGTATGGAAGCACTGTCTTTGACTTCTCTGGATGTTTCCCAGGCGAGCTATTGACAAGTAAATCCTAGACGCTCGATCTTGGTTATATTCGCTTTCGCGGCTGGAAGCAAAGTTCAGAACCATGTTTCTGTGAATAACTCTTGAACAGTAAGTCACAGACGCTCGCTCTTGGCTGCATTCGTTTCAGCTCGTGGCAGCCAGTCTAAAAAAACACTATCTTGGACTTCTTTGGATGTTTCCCAGGCGAGCTATTGGCAGCATGTTCAGAACCACTGTTTCTTAGGCTAATTCTTGAACCGTAAGTCATAGACGCTCGATCTTGGCGGCATTCGTCTCAGCGCCTGGCAATTAGTATAGAAGCACTGTTTCCCACTGTTTCTGAGGCTAATTCTTGAACCGTAAGTCATAGACGCTAGATCTTGGCGGCATTCGTCTCAGCGCCTGGCAATTAGTATAGAAGCACTGTCTTTGACTTCTCTGGATGTTTCCCAGGCGAGCTATTGACAAGTAAATCCTAGACGCTCGATCTTGGTTATTTTCGCTTTCGCGGCTGGCAGCAAAGTTCAGAACCATGTTTCTGTGAATAACTTTTGAACCGTAAGTCACAGACGCTCGCTCTTGGCTGCATTCGTTTCAGCTCGTGGCAGCCAGTCTAAAAAACACAATCTTGGACTTCTCTGGATGTTTCCCAGGCGAGCTATTGGCAGCATGTTCAGAACCACTGTTTCTGAGGCTAATTCTTGAACCGTAAGTCATAGACGCTCGATCTTGGCGGCATTCGTCTCAGCGCCTGGCAATTAGTATAGAAGCACTGTTTCCCACTGTTTCTGAGGCTAATTCTTGAACCGTAAGTCATATACGCTAGATCTTGGCGGCATTCGTCTCAGCGCCTGGCAATTAGTATAGAAGCACTGTCTTTGACTTCTCTGGATGTTTCCTAGGCGAGCTATTGACAAGTAAATCCTAGACGCTCGATCTTGGTTATTTTCGCTTTCGCGGCTGGCAGCAAAGTTCAGAACCATGTTTCTGTGAATAACTTTTGAACCGTAAGTCACAGACGCTCGCTCTTGGCTGCATTCGTTTCAGCTCGTGGCAGCCAGTCTAAAAAACACTATCTTGGACTTCTCTGGATGTTTCCCAGGCGAGCTATTGGCAGCATGTTCAGAACCACTGTTTCTGAGGCTAATTCTTGAACCGTGTCATAGACGCTCGATCTTGGCGGCATTCGTCTCAGCGCCTGGCAATTAGTATAGAAGCACTGTCTTTGACTTCTCTGGATGTTTCCCAGGCGAGCTATTGACAAGTAAATCCTAGACGCTCGATCTTGGTTATATTCGCTTTCGCGGCTGGAAGCAAAGTTCAGAACCATGTTTCTGTGAATAACTCTTGAACAGTAAGTCACAGACGCTCGCTCTTGGCTGCATTCGTTTCAGCTCGTGGCAGCCAGTCTAAAAAAACACTATCTTGGACTTCTTTGGATGTTTCCCAGGCGAGCTATTGGCAGCATGTTCAGAACCACTGTTTCTGAGGCTAATTCTTGAATCGTAAGTCATAGACGCTCGATCTTGGCGGCATTCGTCTCAGCGCCTGGCAATTAGTATAGAAGCACTGTTTCCCACTGTTTCTGAGGCTAATTCTTGAACCGTAAGTCATAGACGCTAGATCTTGGCGGCATTCGTCTCAGCGCCTGGCAATTAGTATGGAAGCACTGTCTTTGACTTCTCTGGATGTTTCCCAGGCGAGCTATTGACAAGTAAATCCTAGACGCTCGATCTTGGTTATATTCGCTTTCGCGGCTGGAAGCAAAGTTCAGAACCATGTTTCTGTGAATAACTCTTGAACAGTAAGTCACAGACGCTCGCTCTTGGCTGCATTCGTTTCAGCTCGTGGCAGCCAGTCTAAAAAAACACTATCTTGGACTTCTTTGGATGTTTCCCAGGCGAGCTATTGGCAGCATGTTCAGAACCACTGTTTCTGAGGCTAATTCTTGAATCGTAAGTCATAGACGCTCGATCTTGGCGGCATTCGTCTCAGCGCCTGGCAATTAGTATAGAAGCACTGTTTCCCACTGTTTCTGAGGCTAATTCTTGAACCGTAAGTCATAGACGCTAGATCTTGGCGGCATTCGTCTCAGCGCCTGGCAATTAGTATAGAAGCACTGTCTTTGACTTCTCTGGATGTTTCCCAGGCGAGCTATTGACAAGTAAATCCTAGACGCTCGATCTTGGTTATTTTCGCTTTCGCGGCTGGCAGCAAAGTTCAGAACCATGTTTCTGTGAATAACTTTTGAACCGTAAGTCACAGACGCTCGCTCTTGGCTGCATTCGTTTTAGCTCGTGGCAGCCAGTCTAAAAAACACAATCTTGGACTTCTCTGGATGTTTCCCAGGCGAGCTATTGGCAGCATGTTCAGAACCACTGTTTCTTAGGCTAATTCTTGAACCGTAAGTCATAGACGCTCGATCTTGGCGGCATTCGTCTCAGCGCCTGGCAATTAGTATAGAAGCACTGTTTCCCACTGTTTCTGAGGCTAATTCTTGAACCGTAAGTCATAGACGCTAGATCTTGGCGGCATTCGTCTCAGCGCCTGGCAATTAGTATAGAAGCACTGTCTTTGACTTCTCTGGATGTTTCCCAGGCGAGCTATTGACAAGTAAATCCTAGACGCTCGATCTTGGTTATTTTCGCTTTCGCGGCTGGCAGCAAAGTTCAGAACCATGTTTCTGTGAATAACTTTTGAACCGTAAGTCACAGACGCTCGCTCTTGGCTGCATTCGTTTCAGCTCGTGGCAGCCAGTCTAAAAAACACAATCTTGGACTTCTCTGGATGTTTCCCAGGCGAGCTATTGGCAGCATGTTCAGAACCACTGTTTCTGAGGCTAATTCTTGAACCGTAAGTCATAGACGCTAGATCTTGGCGGCATTCGTCTCAGCGCCTGGCAATTAGTATTGAAGCACTGTCTTTGACTTCTCTGGATGTTTCCCAGGCGAGCTATTGACAAGTAAATCCTAGACGCTCGATCTTGGTTATTTTCGCTTTCGCGGCTAGCAGCAAAGTTCAGAACCATGTTTCTGTGAATAACTCTTGAACCGTAAGTCACTGACGCTCGCTCTTGGCTGCATTCGTTTCAGCTCGTGGCAGCCAGTCTAAAAAACACAATCTTGGACTTCTCTGGATGTTTCCCAGGCGAGCTATTGGCAGCATGTTCAGAACCACTGTTTCTGAGGCTAATTCTTGAACCGTAAGTCATAGACGCTCGCTCTTGGCGGCATTCGTCTCAGCGCCTGGCAATTAGTATAGAAGCACTGTTTCCCACTGTTTCTGAGGCTAATTCTTGAACCATAAGTCATAGACGCTAGATCTTGGCGGCATTCGTCTCAGCGCCTGGCAATTAGTATAGAAGCACTGTCTTTGACTTCTCTGGATGTTTCCCAGGCGAGCTATTGACAAGTAAATCCTAGACGCTCGATCTTGGTTATTTTCGCTTTCGCGGCTGGCAGCAAAGTTCAGAACCATGTTTCTGTGAATAACTTTTGAACCGTAAGTCACAGACGCTCGCTCTTGGCTGCATTCGTTTCAGCTCGCGGCAGCCAGGCTAAAAAACACTATCTTGGACTTCTCTGGATGTTTCCCAGGCGAGCTATTGGCAGCATGTTCAGAACCACTGTTTCTGAGGCTAATTCTTGAACCGTGTCATAGACGCTCGATCTTGGCGGCATTCGTCTCAGCGCCTGGCAATTAGTATAGAAGCACTGTTTCCCACTGTTTCTGAGGCTAATTCTTGAACCGTAAGTCATAGACGCTAGATCTTGGCGGCATTCGTCTCAGCGCCTGGCAATTAGTATAGAAGCACTGTCTTTGACTTCTCTGGATGTTTTACAGGCGAGCTATTGACAAGTAAATCCTAGACGCTCGATCTTGGTTATTTTCGCTTTCGCGGCTGGCAGCAAAGTTCAGAACCATGTTTCTGTGAATAACTTTTGAACCGTAAATCACAGACGCTCGCTCTTGGCTGCATTCCTTTCAGCTCGTGGCAGCCAGTCTAAAAAACACAATCTTGGACTTCTCTGGATGTTTCCCAGGCGAGCTATTGGCAGCATGTTCAGAACCACTGTTTCTTAGGCTAATTCTTGAACCGTAAGTCATAGACGCTCGATCTTGGCGGCATTCGTCTCAGCGCCTGGCAATTAGTATAGAAGCACTGTTTCCCACTGTTTCTGAGGCTAATTCTTGAACCGTAAGTCATAGACGCTAGATCTTGGCGGCATTCGTCTCAGCGCCTGGCAATTAGTATAGAAGCACTGTCTTTGACTTCTCTGGATGTTTCCCAGGCGAGCTATTGACAAGTAAATCCTAGACGCTCGATCTTGGTTATTTTCGCTTTCGCGGCTGGCAGCAAAGTTCAGAACCATGTTTCTGTGAATAACTCTTGAACCGTAAGTCACAGACGCTCGCTCTTGGCTGCATTCGTTTCAGCTCGTGGCAGCCAGTCTAAAAAACACTATCTTGGACTTCTCTGGATGTTTCCCAGGCGAGCTATTGGCAGCATGTTCAGAACCACTGTTTCTGAGGCTAATTCTTGAACCGTAAGTCATAGACGCTCGATCTTGGCGGCATTCGTCTCAGCGCCTGGCAATTAGTATAGAAGCACTGTTTCCCACTGTTTCTGAGGCTAATTCTTGAACCGTAAGTCATAGACGCTAGATCTTGGCGGCATTCGTCTCAGCGCCTGGCAATTAGTATAGAAGCACTGTCTTTGACTTCTCTGGATGTTTCCCAGGCGAGCTATTGACAAGTAAATCCTAGACGCTCGATCTTGGTTATTTTCGCTTTCGCGGCTAGCAGCAAAGTTCAGAACCATGTTTCTGTGAATAACTCTTGAACCGTAAGTCACTGACGCTCGCTCTTGGCTGCATTCGTTTCAGCTCGTGGCAGCCAGTCTAAAAAACACAATCTTGGACTTATCTGGATGTTTCCCAGGCGAGCTATTGGCAGCATGTTCAGAACCACTGTTTCTGAGGCTAATTCTTGAACCGTAAGTCATAGACGCTAGATCTTGGCGGCATTCGTCTCAGCGCCTGGCAATTAGTATTGAAGCACTGTCTTTGACTTCTCTGGATGTTTCCCAGGCGAGCTATTGACAAGTAAATCCTAGACGCTCGATCTTGGTTATTTTCGCTTTCGCGGCTAGCAGCAAAGTTCAGAACCATGTTTCTGTGAATAACTCTTGAACCGTAAGTCACTGACGCTCGCTCTTGGCTGCATTCGTTTCAGCTCGTGGCAGCCAGTCTAAAAAACACAATCTTGGACTTCTCTGGATGTTTCCCAGGCGAGCTATTGGCAGCATGTTCAGAACCACTGTTTCTCAGGCTAATTCTTGAACCGTAAGTCATAGACGCTCGATCTTGGCGGCATTCGTCTCAGCGCCTGGCAATTAGTATAGAAGCACTGTTTCCCACTGTTTCTGAGGCTAATTCTTGAACCGTAAGTCATATACGCTAGATCTTGGCGGCATTCGTCTCAGCGCCTGGCAATTAGTATAGAAGCACTGTCTTTGACTTCTCTGGATGTTTCCCAGGCGAGCTATTGACAAGTAAATCCTAGACGCTCGATCTTGGTTATTTTCGCTTTCGCGGCTGGCAGCAAAGTTCAGAACCATGTTTCTGTGAATAACTTTTGAACCGTAAGTCACAGACGCTCGCTCTTGGCTGCATTCGTTTCAGCTCGTGGCAGCCATTCTAAAAAACACTATCTTGGACTTCTCTGGATGTTTCCCAGGCGAGCTATTGGCAGCATGTTCAGAACCACTGTTTCTGAGGCTAATTCTTGAACCGTAAGTCATAGACGCTCGATCTTGGCGGCATTCGTCTCAGCGCCTGGCAATTAGTATAGAAGCACTGTTTCCCACTGTTTCTGAGGCTAATTCTTGAACCGTAAGTCATAGACGCTAGATCTTGGCGGCATTCGTCTCAGCGCCTGGCAATTAGTATGGAAGCACTGTCTTTGACTTCTCTGGATGTTTCCCAGGCGAGCTATTGACAAGTAAATCCTAGACGCTCGATCTTGGTTATATTCGCTTTCGCGGCTGGAAGCAAAGTTCAGAACCATGTTTCTGTGAATAACTCTTGAACAGTAAGTCACAGACGCTCGCTCTTGGCTGCATTCGTTTCAGCTCGTGGCAGCCAGTCTAAAAAAACACTATCTTGGACTTCTTTGGATGTTTCCCAGGCGAGCTATTGGCAGCATGTTCAGAACCACTGTTTCTGAGGCTAATTCTTGAATCGTAAGTCATAGACGCTCGATCTTGGCGGCATTCGTCTCAGCGCCTGGCAATTAGTATAGAAGCACTGTTTCCCACTGTTTCTGAGGCTAATTCTTGAACCGTAAGTCATAGACGCTAGATCTTGGCGGCATTCGTCTCAGCGCCTGGCAATTAGTATAGAAGCACTTTCTTTGACTTCTCTGGATGTTTCCCAGGCGAGCTATTGACAAGTAAATCCTAGACGCTCGTTTTTGTTTATTTTCGCTTTCGCGGCTAGCAGCAAAGTTCAGAACCATGTTTCTGTGAATAACTCTTGAACCGTAAGTCACTGACGCTCGCTCTTGGCTGCATTCGTTTCAGCTCGTGGCAGCCAGTCTAAAAAACACTATCTTGGACTTCTTTGGATGTTTCCCAGGCGAGCTATTGGCAGCATGTTCAGAACCACTGTTTCTGAGGCTAATTCTTGAACCGTAAGTCATAGACGCTCGCTCTTGGCGGCATTCGTCTCAGCGCCTGGCAATTAGTATAGAAGCACTGTTTCCCACTGTTTCTGAGGCTAATTCTTGAACCATAAGTCATAGACGCTAGATCTTGGCGGCATTCGTCTCAGCGCCTGGCAATTAGTATAGAAGCACTGTCTTTGACTTCTCTGGATGTTTCCCAGGCGAGCTATTGACAAGTAAATCCTAGACGCTCGATCTTGGTTATTTTCGCTTTCGCGGCTAGCAGCAAAGTTCAGAACCATGTTTCTGTGAATAACTCTTGAACCGTAAGTCACTGACGCTCGCTCTTGGCTGCATTCGTTTCAGCTCGTGGCAGCCAGTCTAAAAAACACAATCTTGGACTTCTCTGGATGTTTCCCAGGCGAGCTATTGGCAGCATGTTCAGAACCACTGTTTCTCAGGCTAATTCTTGAACCGTAAGTCATAGACGCTCGATCTTGGCGGCATTCGTCTCAGCGCCTGGCAATTAGTATAGAAGCACTGTTTCCCACTGTTTCTGAGGCTAATTCTTGAACCGTAAGTCATATACGCTAGATCTTGGCGGCATTCGTCTCAGCGCCTGGCAATTAGTATAGAAGCACTGTCTTTGACTTCTCTGGATGTTTCCCAGGCGAGCTATTGACAAGTAAATCCTAGACGCTCGATCTTGGTTATTTTCGCTTTCGCGGCTGGCAGCAAAGTTCAGAACCATGTTTCTGTGAATAACTTTTGAACCGTAAGTCACAGACGCTCGCTCTTGGCTGCATTCGTTTCAGCTCGTGGCAGCCATTCTAAAAAACACTATCTTGGACTTCTCTGGATGTTTCCCAGGCGAGCTATTGGCAGCATGTTCAGAACCACTGTTTCTGAGGCTAATTCTTGAACCGTAAGTCATAGACGCTCGATCTTGGCGGCATTCGTCTCAGCGCCTGGCAATTAGTATAGAAGCACTGTTTCCCACTGTTTCTGAGGCTAATTCTTGAACCGTAAGTCATAGACGCTAGATCTTGGCGGCATTCGTCTCAGCGCCTGGCAATTAGTATGGAAGCACTGTCTTTGACTTCTCTGGATGTTTCCCAGGCGAGCTATTGACAAGTAAATCCTAGACGCTCGATCTTGGTTATATTCGCTTTCGCGGCTGGAAGCAAAGTTCAGAACCATGTTTCTGTGAATAACTCTTGAACAGTAAGTCACAGACGCTCGCTCTTGGCTGCATTCGTTTCAGCTCGTGGCAGCCAGTCTAAAAAAACACTATCTTGGACTTCTTTGGATGTTTCCCAGGCGAGCTATTGGCAGCATGTTCAGAACCACTGTTTCTGAGGCTAATTCTTGAATCGTAAGTCATAGACGCTCGATCTTGGCGGCATTCGTCTCAGCGCCTGGCAATTAGTATAGAAGCACTGTTTCCCACTGTTTCTGAGGCTAATTCTTGAACCGTAAGTCATAGACGCTAGATCTTGGCGGCATTCGTCTCAGCGCCTGGCAATTAGTATAGAAGCACTTTCTTTGACTTCTCTGGATGTTTCCCAGGCGAGCTATTGACAAGTAAATCCTAGACGCTCGATCTTGGTTATTTTCGCTTTCGCGGCTAGCAGCAAAGTTCAGAACCATGTTTCTGTGAATAACTCTTGAACCGTAAGTCACTGACGCTCGCTCTTGGCTGCATTCGTTTCAGCTCGTGGCAGCCAGTCTAAAAAACACTATCTTGGACTTCTTTGGATGTTTCCCAGACGAGCTATTGGCAGCATGTTCAGAACCACTGTTTCTGAGGCTAATTCTTGAACCGTAAGTCATAGACGCTCGATCTTGGCGGCATTCGTCTCAGCGCCTGGCAATTAGTATAGAAGCACTGTTTCCCACTGTTTCTGAGGCTAATTCTTGAACCGTAAGTCATAGACGCTAGATCTTGGCGGCATTCGTCTCAGCGCCTGGCAATTAGTATAGAAGCACTGTCTTTGACTTCTCTGGATGTTTCCCAGGCGAGCTATTGACAAGTAAATCCTAGACGCTCGATCTTGGTTATTTTCGCTTTCGCGGCTGGCAGCAAAGTTCAGAACCATGTTTCTGTGAATAACTTTTGAACCGTAAGTCACAGACGCTCGCTCTTGGCTGCATTCGTTTCAGCTCGTGGCAGCCAGTCTAAAAAACACAATCTTGGACTTCTCTGGATGTTTCCCAGGCTAGCTATTGGCAGCATGTTCAGAACCACTGTTTCTGAGGCTAATTCTTGAACCGTGTCATAGACGCTCGATCTTGGCGGCATTCGTCTCAGCGCCTGGCAATTAGTATAGAAGCACTGTTTCCCACTGTTTCTGAGGCTAATTCTTGAACCGTAAGTCATAGACGCTCGATCTTGGCGGCATTCGTCTCAGCGCCTGGCAATTAGTATAGAAGCACTGTCTTTGACTTCTCTGGATGTTTCCCAGGCGAGCTTTTGACAAGTAAATCCTAGACGCTCGATCTTGGTTATTTTCGCTTTCGCGGCTGGCAGCAAAGTTCAGAACCATGTTTCTGTGAATAACTTTTGAACCGTAAGTCACAGTCGCTCGCTCTTGGCTGCATTCGTTTCAGCTCGTGGCAGCCAGTCTAAAAAACACAATTTTGGACTTCTCTGGATGTTTCCCAGGCGAGCTATTGGCAGCATGTTCAGAACCACTGTTTCTTAGGCTAATTCTTGAACCGTAAGTCATAGACGCTCGATCTTGGCGGCATTCGTCTCAGCGCCTGGCAATTAGTATAGAAGCACTGTTTCCCACTGTTTCTGAGGCTAATTCTTGAACCGTAAGTCATAGACGCTAGATCTTGGCGGCATTAGTCTCAGCGCCTGGCAATTAGTATAGAAGCACTGTCTTTGACTTCTCTGGATGTTTCCCAGGCGAGCTATTGACAAGTAAATCCTAGACGCTCGATCTTGGTTATTTTCGCTTTCGCGGCTGGCAGCAAAGTTCAGAACCATGTTTCTGTGAATAACTCTTGAACCGTAAGTCACAGACGCTCGCTCTTAGCTGCATTCGTTTCAGCTCGTGGCAGCCAGTCTAAAAAACACTATCTTGGACTTCTCTGGATGTTTCCCAGGCGAGCTATTGGCAGCATGTTCAGAACCACTGTTTCTGAGGCTAATTCTTGAACCGTAAGTCATAGACGCTCGATCTTGGCGGCATTCGTCTCAGCGCCTGGCAATTAGTATAGAAGCACTGTTTCCCACTGTTTCTGAGGCTAATTCTTGAACCGTAAGTCATAGACGCTAGATCTTGGCGGCATTCGTCTCAGCGCCTGGCAATTAGTATAGAAGCACTGTCTTTGACTTCTCTGGATGTTTCCCAGGCGAGCTATTGACAAGTAAATCCTAGACGCTCGATCTTGGTTATTTTCGCTTTCGCGGCTGGCAGCAAAGTTCAGAACCATGTTTCTGTGAATAACTTTTGAACCGTAAGTCACAGACGCTCGCTCTTGGCTGCATTCGTTTCAGCTCGTGGCAGCCAGTCTAAAAAACACAATCTTGGACTTCTCTGGATGTTTCCCAGGCGAGCTATTGGCAGCATGTTCAGAACCACTGTTTCTGAGGCTAATTCTTGAACCGTAAGTCATAGACGCTCGATCTTGGCGGCATTCGTCTCAGCGCCTGGCAATTAGTATAGAAGCACTGTTTCCGAGGCTAATTCTTGAACCGTAAGTCATAGACGCTAGATCTTGGCGGCATTCGTCTCAGCGCCTGGCAATTAGTATAGAAGCACTGTCTTTGACTTCTCTGGATGTTTCCCAGGCGAGCTATTGACAAGTAAATCCTAGACGCTCGATCTTGGTTATTTTCGCTTTCGCGGCTGGCAGCAAAGTTCAGAACCATGTTTCTGTGAATAACTTTTGAACCGTAAGTCACAGACGCTCGCTCTTGGCTGCATTCGTTTCAGCTCGTGGCAGCCAGTCTAAAAAACACAATCTTGGACTTCTCTGGATGTTTCCCAGGCGAGCTATTGGCAGCATGTTCAGAACCACTGTTTCTGAGGCTAATTCTTGAACCGTAAGTCATAGACGCTCGATCTTGGCGGCATTCGTCTCAGCGCCTGGCAATTAGTATAGAAGCACTGTTTCCCACTGTTTCTGAGGCTAATTCTTGAACCGTAAGTCATAGACGCTAGATCTTGGCGGCATTCGTCTCAGCGCCTGGCAATTAGTATAGAAGCACTGTCTTTGACTTCTCTGGATGTTTCCAAGGCGAGCTATTGACATGTAAATCCTAGACGCTCGATCTTGGTTATTTTCGCTTTCGCGGCTGGCAGCAAAGTTCAGAACCATGTTTCTGTGAATAACTTTTGAACCGTAAGTCACAGACGCTCGCTCTTGGCTGCATTCGTTTCAGCTCGTGGCAGCCAGTCTAAAAAACACAATCTTGGACTTCTCTGGATGTTTCCCAGGCGAGCTATTGGCAGCATGTTCAGAACCACTGTTTCTGAGGCTAATTCTTGAACCGTAAGTCATAGACGCTCGATCTTGGCGGCATTCGTCTCAGCGCCTGGCAATTAGTATAGAAGCACTGTTTCCCACTGTTTCTGAGGCTAATTCTTGAACCGTAAGTCATAGACGCTAGATCTTGGCGGCATTCGTCTCAGCGCCTGGCAATTAGTATGGAAGCACTGTCTTTGACTTCTCTGGATGTTTCCCAGGCGAGCTATTGACAAGTAAATCCTAGACGCTCGATCTTGGTTATATTCGCTTTCGCGGCTGGCAGCAAAGTTCAGAACCATGTTTCTGTGAATAACTCTTGAACAGTAAGTCACAGACGCTCGCTCTTGGCTGCATTCGTTTCAGCTCGTGGCAGCCAGTCTAAAAAAACACTATCTTGGACTTCTTTGGATGTTTCCCAGGCGAGCTATTGGCAGCATGTTCAGAACCACTGTTTCTGAGGCTAATTCTTGAATCGTAAGTCATAGACGCTCGATCTTGGCGGCATTCGTCTCAGCACCTGGCAATTAGTATAGAAGCACTGTTTCTGAGGCTAATTCTTGAACCGTAAGTCATAGACGCTAGATCTTGGCGGCATTCGTCTCAGCGCCTGGCAATTAGTATAGAAGCACTGTCTTTGACTTCTCTGGATGTTTCCCAGGCGAGCTATTGACAAGTAAATCCTAGACGCTCGATCTTGGTTATTTTCGCTTTCGCGGCTGGCAGCAAAGTTCAGAACCATGTTTCTGTGAATAACTTTTGAACCGTAAGTCCCAGACGCTCGCTCTTGGCTGCATTCGTTTCAGCTCGTGGCAGCCAGTCTGAAAAACACTATCTTGGACTTCTCTGGATGTTTCCCAGGCGAGCTATTGGCAGCATGTTCAGAACCACTGTTTCTGAGGCTAATTCTTGAACCGTAAGTCATAGACGCTCGATCTTGGCGGCATTCGTCTCAGCGCCTGGCAATTAGTATAGAAGCACTGTTTCCCACTGTTTCTGAGGCTAATTCTTGAACCGTAAGTCATAGACGCTAGATCTTGGCGGCATTCGTCTCAGCGCCTGGCAATTAGTATAGAAGCACTGTCTTTGACTTCTCTGGATGTTTACAGGCGAGCTATTGACAAGTAAATCCTAGACGCTCGATCTTGGTTATTTTCGCTTTCGCGGCTGGCAGCAAAGTTCAGAACCATGTTTCTGTGAATAACTTTTGAACCGTAAGTCACAGACGCTCGCTCTTGGCTGCATTCCTTTCAGCTCGTGGCAGCCAGTCTAAAAAACACAATCTTGGACTTCTCTGGATGTTTCCCAGGCGAGCTATTGGCAGCATGTTCAGAACCACTGTTTCTTAGGCTAATTCTTGAACCGTAAGTCATAGACGCTCGATCTTGGCGGCATTCGTCTCAGCGCCTGGCAATTAGTATAGAAGCACTGTTTCCCACTGTTTCTGAGGCTAATTCTTGAACCGTAAGTCATAGACGCTAGATCTTGGCGGCATTCGTCTCAGCGCCTGGCAATTAGTATAGAAGCACTGTCTTTGACTTCTCTGGATGTTTCCCAGGCGAGCTATTGACAAGTAAATCCTAGACGCTCGATCTTGGTTATTTTCGCTTTCGCGGCTGGCAGCAAAGTTCAGAACCATGTTTCTGTGAATAACTTTTGAACCGTAAGTCCCAGACGCTCGCTCTTGGCTGCATTCGTTTCAGCTCGTGGCAGCCAGTCTGAAAAACACTATCTTGGACTTCTCTGGATGTTTCCCAGGCGAGCTATTGGCAGCATGTTCAGAACCACTGTTTCTGAGGCTAATTCTTGAACCGTAAGTCATAGACGCTCGATCTTGGCGGCATTCGTCTCAGCGCCTGGCAATTAGTATAGAAGCACTGTTTACCACTGTTTCTGAGGCTAATTCTTGAACCGTAAGTCATAGACGCTAGATCTTGGCGGCATTCGTCTCAGCGCCTGGCAATTAGTATAGAAGCACTGTCTTTGACTTCTCTGGATGTTTACAGGCGAGCTATTGACAAGTAAATCCTAGACGCTCGATCTTGGTTATTTTCGCTTTCGCGGCTGGCAGCAAAGTTCAGAACCATGTTTCTGTGAATAACTTTTGAACCGTAAGTCATAGACGCTCGCTCTTGGCTGCATTCCTTTCAGCTCGTGGCAGCCAGTCTAAAAAACACAATCTTGGACTTCTCTGGATGTTTCCCAGGCGAGCTATTGGCAGCATGTTCAGAACCACTGTTTCTTAGGCTAATTCTTGAACCGTAAGTCATAGACGCTCGATCTTGGCGGCATTCGTCTCAGCGCCTGGCAATTAGTATAGAAGCACTGTTTCCCACTGTTTCTGAGGCTAATTCTTGAACCGTAAGTCATAGACGCTAGATCTTGGCGGCATTCGTCTCAGCGCCTGGCAATTAGTATAGAAGCACTGTCTTTGACTTCTCTGGATGTTTCCCAGGCGAGCTATTGACAAGTAAATCCTAGACGCTCGATCTTGGTTATTTTCGCTTTCGCGGCTGGCAGCAAAGTTCAGAACCATGTTTCTGTGAATAACTTTTGAACCGTAAGTCACAGACGCTCGCTCTTGGCTGCATTCGTTTCAGCTCGTGGCAGCCAGTCTAAAAAACACAATCTTGGACTTCTCTGGATGTTTCCCAGGCGAGCTATTGGCAGCATGTTCAGAACCACTGTTTCTGAGGCTAATTCTTGAATCGTAAGTCATAGACGCTCGATCTTGGCGGCATTCGTCTCAGCGCCTGGCAATTAGTATAGAAGCACTGTTTCCCACTGTTTCTGAGGCTAATTCTTGAACCGTAAGTCATAGACGCTAGATCTTGGCGGCATTCGTCTCAGCGCCTGGCAATTAGTATAGAAGCACTTTCTTTGACTTCTCTGGATGTTTCCCAGGCGAGCTATTGACAAGTAAATCCTAGACGCTCGATCTTGGTTATTTTCGCTTTCGCGGCTGGCAGCAAAGTTCAGAACCATGTTTCTGTGAATAACTTTTGAACCGTAAGTCACAGACGCTCGCTCTTGGCTGCATTCGTTTCAGCTCGTGGCAGCCAGTCTAAAAAACACAATCTTGGACTTCTCTGGATGTTTCCCAGGCGAGCTATTGGCAGCATGTTCAGAACCACTGTTTCTGAGGCTAATTCTTGAACCGTAAGTCATAGACGCTCGATCTTGGCGGCATTCGTCTCAGCGCCTGGCAATTAGTATAGAAGCACTGTTTCCCACTGTTTCTGAGGCTAATTCTTGAACCGTAAGTCATAGACGCTAGATCTTGGCGGCATTCGTCTCAGCGCCTGGCAATTAGTATAGAAGCACTGTCTTTGACTTCTCTGGATGTTTCCAAGGCGAGCTATTGACATGTAAATCCTAGACGCTCGATCTTGGTTATTTTCGCTTTCGCGGCTGGCAGCAAAGTTCAGAACCATGTTTCTGTGAATAACTTTTGAACCGTAAGTCACAGACGCTCGCTCTTGGCTGCATTCGTTTCAGCTCGTGGCAGCCAGTCTAAAAAACACAATCTTGGACTTCTCTGGATGTTTCCCAGGCGAGCTATTGGCAGCATGTTCAGAACCACTGTTTCTGAGGCTAATTCTTGAACCGTAAGTCATAGACGCTCGATCTTGGCGGCATTCGTCTCAGCGCCTGGCAATTAGTATAGAAGCACTGTTTCCCACTGTTTCTGAGGCTAATTCTTGAACCGTAAGTCATAGACGCTAGATCTTGGCGGCATTCGTCTCAGCGCCTGGCAATTAGTATGGAAGCACTGTCTTTGACTTCTCTGGATGTTTCCCAGGCGAGCTATTGACAAGTAAATCCTAGACGCTCGATCTTGGTTATATTCGCTTTCGCGGCTGGCAGCAAAGTTCAGAACCATGTTTCTGTGAATAACTCTTGAACAGTAAGTCACAGACGCTCGCTCTTGGCTGCATTCGTTTCAGCTCGTGGCAGCCAGTCTAAAAAAACACTATCTTGGACTTCTTTGGATGTTTCCCAGGCGAGCTATTGGCAGCATGTTCAGAACCACTGTTTCTGAGGCTAATTCTTGAATCGTAAGTCATAGACGCTCGATCTTGGCGGCATTCGTCTCAGCACCTGGCAATTAGTATAGAAGCACTGTTTCCCACTGTTTCTGAGGCTAATTCTTGAACCGTAAGTCATAGACGCTAGATCTTGGCGGCATTCGTCTCAGCGCCTGGCAATTAGTATAGAAGCACTGTCTTTGACTTCTCTGGATGTTTCCCAGGCGAGCTATTGACAAGTAAATCCTAGACGCTCGATCTTGGTTATTTTCGCTTTCGCGGCTGGCAGCAAAGTTCAGAACCATGTTTCTGTGAATAACTTTTGAACCGTAAGTCCCAGACGCTCGCTCTTGGCTGCATTCGTTTCAGCTCGTGGCAGCCAGTCTGAAAAACACTATCTTGGACTTCTCTGGATGTTTCCCAGGCGAGCTATTGGCAGCATGTTCAGAACCACTGTTTCTGAGGCTAATTCTTGAACCGTAAGTCATAGACGCTCGATCTTGGCGGCATTCGTCTCAGCGCCTGGCAATTAGTATAGAAGCACTGTTTCCCACTGTTTCTGAGGCTAATTCTTGAACCGTAAGTCATAGACGCTAGATCTTGGCGGCATTCGTCTCAGCGCCTGGCAATTAGTATAGAAGCACTGTCTTTGACTTCTCTGGATGTTTACAGGCGAGCTATTGACAAGTAAATCCTAGACGCTCGATCTTGGTTATTTTCGCTTTCGCGGCTGGCAGCAAAGTTCAGAACCATGTTTCTGTGAATAACTTTTGAACCGTAAGTCACAGACGCTCGCTCTTGGCTGCATTCCTTTCAGCTCGTGGCAGCCAGTCTAAAAAACACAATCTTGGACTTCTCTGGATGTTTCCCAGGCGAGCTATTGGCAGCATGTTCAGAACCACTGTTTCTTAGGCTAATTCTTGAACCGTAAGTCATAGACGCTCGATCTTGGCGGCATTCGTCTCAGCGCCTGGCAATTAGTATAGAAGCACTGTTTCCCACTGTTTCTGAGGCTAATTCTTGAACCGTAAGTCATAGACGCTAGATCTTGGCGGCATTCGTCTCAGCGCCTGGCAATTAGTATAGAAGCACTGTCTTTGACTTCTCTGGATGTTTCCCAGGCGAGCTATTGACAAGTAAATCCTAGACGCTCGATCTTGGTTATTTTCGCTTTCGCGGCTGGCAGCAAAGTTCAGAACCATGTTTCTGTGAATAACTTTTGAACCGTAAGTCCCAGACGCTCGCTCTTGGCTGCATTCGTTTCAGCTCGTGGCAGCCAGTCTGAAAAACACTATCTTGGACTTCTCTGGATGTTTCCCAGGCGAGCTATTGGCAGCATGTTCAGAACCACTGTTTCTGAGGCTAATTCTTGAACCGTAAGTCATAGACGCTCGATCTTGGCGGCATTCGTCTCAGCGCCTGGCAATTAGTATAGAAGCACTGTTTACCACTGTTTCTGAGGCTAATTCTTGAACCGTAAGTCATAGACGCTAGATCTTGGCGGCATTCGTCTCAGCGCCTGGCAATTAGTATAGAAGCACTGTCTTTGACTTCTCTGGATGTTTACAGGCGAGCTATTGACAAGTAAATCCTAGACGCTCGATCTTGGTTATTTTCGCTTTCGCGGCTGGCAGCAAAGTTCAGAACCATGTTTCTGTGAATAACTTTTGAACCGTAAGTCACAGACGCTCGCTCTTGGCTGCATTCCTTTCAGCTCGTGGCAGCCAGTCTAAAAAACACAATCTTGGACTTCTCTGGATGTTTCCCAGGCGAGCTATTGGCAGCATGTTCAGAACCACTGTTTCTTAGGCTAATTCTTGAACCGTAAGTCATAGACGCTCGATCTTGGCGGCATTCGTCTCAGCGCCTGGCAATTAGTATAGAAGCACTGTTTCCCACTGTTTCTGAGGCTAATTCTTGAACCGTAAGTCATAGACGCTAGATCTTGGCGGCATTCGTCTCAGCGCCTGGCAATTAGTATAGAAGCACTGTCTTTGACTTCTCTGGATGTTTCCCAGGCGAGCTATTGACAAGTAAATCCTAGACGCTCGATCTTGGTTATTTTCGCTTTCGCGGCTGGCAGCAAAGTTCAGAACCATGTTTCTGTGAATAACTTTTGAACCGTAAGTCACAGACGCTCGCTCTTGGCTGCATTCGTTTCAGCTCGTGGCAGCCAGTCTAAAAAACACAATCTTGGACTTCTCTGGATGTTTCCCAGGCGAGCTATTGGCAGCATGTTCAGAACCACTGTTTCTGAGGCTAATTCTTGAATCGTAAGTCATAGACGCTCGATCTTGGCGGCATTCGTCTCAGCGCCTGGCAATTAGTATAGAAGCACTGTTTCCCACTGTTTCTGAGGCTAATTCTTGAACCGTAAGTCATAGACGCTAGATCTTGGCGGCATTCGTCTCAGCGCCTGGCAATTAGTATAGAAGCACTTTCTTTGACTTCTCTGGATGTTTCCCAGGCGAGCTATTGACAAGTAAATCCTAGACGCTCGATCTTGGTTATTTTCGCTTTCGCGGCTAGCAGCAAAGTTCAGAACCATGTTTCTGTGAATAACTCTTGAACCGTAAGTCACTGACGCTCGCTCTTGGCTGCATTCGTTTCAGCTCGTGGCAGCCAGTCTAAAAAACACTATCTTGGACTTCTTTGGATGTTTCCCAGGCGAGCTATTGGCAGCATGTTCAGAACCACTGTTTCTGAGGCTAATTCTTGAACCGTAAGTCATAGACGCTCGCTCTTGGCGGCATTCGTCTCAGCGCCTGGCAATTAGTATAGAAGCACTGTTTCCCACTGTTTCTGAGGCTAATTCTTGAACCATAAGTCATAGACGCTAGATCTTGGCGGCATTCGTCTCAGCGCCTGGCAATTAGTATAGAAGCACTGTCTTTGACTTCTCTGGATGTTTCCCAGGCGAGCTATTGACAAGTAAATCCTAGACGCTCGATCTTGGTTATTTTCGCTTTCGCGGCTGGCAGCAAAGTTCAGAACCATGTTTCTGTGAATAACTTTTGAACCGTAAGTCACAGACGCTCGCTCTTGGCTGCATTCGTTTTAGCTCGTGGCAGCCAGTCTAAAAAACACAATCTTGGACTTCTCTGTATGTTTCCCAGGCGAGCTATTGGCAGCATGTTCAGAACCACTGTTTCTTAGGCTAATTCTTGAACCGTAAGTCATAGACGCTCGATCTTGGCGGCATTCGTCTCAGCGCCTGGCAATTAGTATAGAAGCACTGTTTCCCACTGTTTCTGAGGCTAATTCTTGAACCGTAAGTCATAGACGCTAGATCTTGGCGGCATTCGTCTCAGCGCCTGGCAATTAGTATAGAAGCACTGTCTTTGACTTCTCTGGATGTTTCCCAGGCGAGCTATTGACAAGTAAATCCTAGACGCTCGATCTTGGTTATTTTCGCTTTCGCGGCTGGCAGCAAAGTTCAGAACCATGTTTCTGTGAATAACTTTTGAACCGTAAGTCACAGACGCTCGCTCTTGGCTGCATTCGTTTCAGCTCGTGGCAGCCAGTCTAAAAAACACAATCTTGGACTTCTCTGGATGTTTCCCAGGCGAGCTATTGGCAGCATGTTCAGAACCACTGTTTCTGAGGCTAATTCTTGAACCGTAAGTCATAGACGCTAGATCTTGGCGGCATTCGTCTCAGCGCCTGGCAATTAGTATTGAAGCACTGTCTTTGACTTCTCTGGATGTTTCCCAGGCGAGCTATTGACAAGTAAATCCTAGACGCTCGATCTTGGTTATTTTCGCTTTCGCGGCTAGCAGCAAAGTTCAGAACCATGTTTCTGTGAATAACTCTTGAACCGTAAGTCACTGACGCTCGCTCTTGGCTGCATTCGTTTCAGCTCGTGGCAGCCAGTCTAAAAAACACAATCTTGGACTTCTCTGGATGTTTCCCAGGCGAGCTATTGGCAGCATGTTCAGAACCACTGTTTCTCAGGCTAATTCTTGAACCGTAAGTCATAGACGCTCGATCTTGGCGGCATTCGTCTCAGCGCCTGGCAATTAGTATAGAAGCACTGTTTCCCACTGTTTCTGAGGCTAATTCTTGAACCGTAAGTCATATACGCTAGATCTTGGCGGCATTCGTCTCAGCGCCTGGCAATTAGTATAGAAGCACTGTCTTTGACTTCTCTGGATGTTTACAGGCGAGCTATTGACAAGTAAATCCTAGACGCTCGATCTTGGTTATTTTCGCTTTCGCGGCTGGCAGCAAAGTTCAGAACCATGTTTCTGTGAATAACTTTTGAACCGTAAGTCACAGACGCTCGCTCTTGGCTGCATTCGTTTTAGCTCGTGGCAGCCAGTGGCAGCCAGTCTAAAAAACACAATCTCTTTCTGAGCTTGGTGGTTTAAGTGGCTTGTGAACTAAGTGGAGTTCTAAAACCGGATTGTGTTGCTGTACTTCTATATTGTGTTGCTGTATTTCTGTGTTTGTGAATCTGTTTTGATTGCTAGCAAATAGAAGATAGCAAAAACTCACACAATTTAAAAAAAAAATTGTAAATTTTTTTTTTTTTTTTTTTCCCTTGCAGATTCGTTCCAGCTGAGCAGTTGACGAGGGGGAAGGGGTTAACTGGACACAGGTGGTATAAATTAGTCATCAGACCTCATTTTGAGCTTGCTCTCTCTGAGCTTGGTGGTTTAAGTGGCTTGTGAACTAAGTGGAGTTCTAAAACCGGATTGTGTTGCTGTACTTCTGTATTGTGTTGCTGTATTTCTGTGTTTGTGAATCTGTTTTGATTGCTAGCAAATAGAAGATAGCAAAAACTCACACAATTTAAAAAAAAAATTGTAAATTTTTTTTTTTTTTTTTCCCTTGCAGATTCGTTCCAGCTGAGCAGTTGACGAGGGGGAAGGGGTTAACTGGACACAGGTGGTATAAATTAGTCATCAGACCTCATTTTGAGCTTGCTCTTTCTGAGCTTGGTGGTTTAAGTGGCTTGTGAACTAAGTGGAGTTCTAAAACCGGATTGTGTTGCTGTACTTCTGTATTGTGTTGCTGTATTTCTGTGTTTGTGAATCTGTTTTGATTGCTAGCAAATAGAAGATAGCAAAAACTCACACAATTTAAAAAAAAAATTGTAAATTTTTTATTTTTTTTTTCCCTTGCAGATTCGTTCCAGCTGAGCAGTTGACGAGGGGGAAGGGGTTAACTGGACACAGGTGGTATAAATTAGTCATCAGACCTCATTTTGAGCTTGCTCTTTCTGAGCTTGGTGGTTTAAGTGGCTTGTGAACTAAGTGGAGTTCTAAAACCGGAGTTGAAAAGAGGAGTTGAAGCCCCAGTAAGTACTCTTCTTTTTCTTTGACAATTGTTCGCTGTTTTGGTGTAACTTGGATAATGGATAGCAAGATTGGAGGTTTTCTTCAGTGCACAGTTTGTCATATGTATACACGACTGGAGCCGGAGTTCCAGGGTGAATATCTCTGTGGCAGATGTGAGCATGTTGTTCACCTGGAAGCTCGTATTAGAGATCTGGAGGAGCAGAATGCAACACTGAGGAGGATAGACAATTTTGAGCGGAGCTTGCTGCTCACAGAGCATGCAGTTAGTGGGTTAGAACTGGAGGGTGAAGACATGGGTGAGCAGGATCAGGTAAGTAGCTGGGTTAATGTAGTTAGGGGCAGTAGAAAGGGGTCAAAGACAAGGAAGGCCGATCCGGTTTCTGGCATTCCAAGCAAAATTGCCAGGTTGGGTGATGATGCGAGGGTGTCAGTCTCAGAAAAGGCAGCCCTAGTGGATACTGATCTCCCTAACAGCCGGGAGAACAGCCCAGCTAGTAGTCGGCGGGATGGTAATGCAGGCAAGCCAAGACAATTGATAGTTGTAGGGGATTCTATAATCAGGAAGACGGATAGAATAATTTGTCGCCAAGACCGCCTCAACCGAATGGTTTGCTGTCTCCCTGGTGCCAGGGTTCGGCATGTGGTGGAACGGGTGGACAAATTGCTGGGAGGGGCTGGTGATGATCCAGCTGTCGTGGTCCATGTCGGTACCAACGACAGAATAAATGGTAGGTGGAGGAGCCTTAAGAATAATTTTAAAGAACTAGGCTACAAGCTGAAGGGAAGGACCTCCAAGGTTGTATTCTCAGGAATACTGCCTGTGCCATGCGCATCACAGGAAAGACAGCGGGAGCTTAGGGAGTTAAATGCATGGCTGAAGTCTTGGTGTAGCGGAGAAGGATTTGGGTTCCTAGAGCACTGGGCTGACTTTTCATTGGGGTACAAACTGTATTCTGCAGATGATTTGCACCTAAATGGAAGGGGGTCCGCTGTGCTGGGGGAGAGAATTCTAGCTGGGGTGGCGGAGTATTTAAACTAGGGCTGAGGAGGGAGGTCAATGTAGAAAAAAAAGGGGTAGCCAGGTTAGAGAGGGGTCAGACTATATTGGTGGGGGGAGAAACAGAATGTGGGGAGAGGGCTAGACAACAAGATAAGGAGATCCTTTCGTTACAAAACATCAGTGTAAATAAAAAGGACCGATTAATGTCAAATCACATTTCCAATAATAAAAGTGAAAAACTGACAGGCAAGTTAAAGTGTATGTTCACAAATGCCAGAAGTCTAGCAAGCAAAATGGGGGAGCTGGAGGCCTTGATACTGGAAGAAAATATAGATATAGTTGGTGTTGCTGAAACATGGCTGGACTCTTCACATGACTGGGCTGTAAATCTACAGGGTTTTACACTTTTTCGTAAAGACAGGACAAATAGGAAAGGTGGTGGTGTATGTCTGTATGTGAGAAGTGATATGAAGGCGAGTGTGAAAGAGACAATAGTGGGTCAAGACTGTGAGGAGGTTGAAACCTTGTGGGTGGAACTAGAAAGGGAGGTAAACACTGAAAAAATTACTTTTGGTGTAATCTATAGACCCCCCAATATAACTGAGGAGATGGAAGGTCAGATATATAAACAGATGGAGCGGGCTGCACAGGCGGGTACTGTAGTGATAATGGGAGATTTTAATTTCCGGGATATTAATTGGTGTCATGGTTCGGCTTCAACTGCAAAGGGGAGACATTTCCTCAACCTGTTGCAGGAAAATTTTATGGGCCAGTTTGTGGAAGACCCGACTAGAGGTGAAGCTCTGTTGGATCTGGTCATTTCTAATAATGCAGATCTTGTTGGGAATGTCAATGTTCGTGAAAACCTCGGTAACAGTGATCATAATATAGTTACATTTTACCTATACTGTAAAAAACAAACGCAGGCTGGGAGGGCAAAAACATTTAATTTTAAGAAAGCCAATTTCCCCAGGATGAGGGCTGCAATTCAGGATATAGACTGGGAAGAACTAATGTCAAATAATGGAACAAATGATAAATGGGAGATTTTCAAATCTACTTTGAGTTATTATAGTGCAAAATTTATTCCTACAGGTAATAAGTATAAACGACTCAAATTAAACCCCACATGGCTTACACCTTCTGTGAAAGGGGCAATACATGACAAAAAAAGGGCATTTAAAAAATACAAATCTGAGGGTACAGCTGTAGCCTTTGTAAAATATAAAGAGCTTAATAAAATCTGTAAAAATGTAATAAAATTAGCAAAAATACAAAATGAAAGGCAGGTGGCCAAGGATAGTAAAACAAATCCTAAAAAATTCTTCAAGCATATAAATGCAAAAAAGCCAAGGTCTGAACATGTAGGACCCCTAGATAATGGTAATGGGGAGTTGATCACAGGGGATCAAGAGAAGGCAGAGTTACTAAATGGGTTCTTTAGCTCTGTATATACAACAGAAGAAAGAGCAGCTGATGTAGCCGGTGCCAGTGCTGTTAATATATCAGTTGATATACTGAATTGGATGAATGTAGAGATGGTCCAAGCTAAATTAAATAAAATAAATGTGCACAAGGCTCCGGGACCAGATGGGTTACACCCTAGAATTCTTAAAGAGCTTAGTTCAGTTATTTCTGTCCCCCTTTTCATAATATTCAGAGAATCTCTAGTGACTGGTATAGTGCCAAGGGACTGGCGCAGGGCAAATGTGGTGCCTATTTTCAAAAAGGGCTCTAGGTCTTCCCCGGGTAATTATAGACCAGTAAGCTTAACATCCATCGTGGGGAAAATGTTTGAGGGGCTATTGAGGGACTATATACAGGATTATGTGACAATAAATAGCATTATAAGTGACAGCCAGCACGGTTTTACTAAGGACTGAAGTTGTCAAACTAACCTAATCTGTTTTTATGAAGAGGTGAGCAGAAGTCTAGACAGAGGGGCCGCTGTGGATTTAGTGTTTTTGGACTTTGCAAAGGCATTTGACACTGTCCCCCATAGACGCCTAATGGGTAAATTAAGGACTATAGGTTTAGAAAATATAGTTTGTAATTGGATTGAGAATTGGCTCAAGGACCGTATCCAGAGGGTTGTGGTCAATGATTCCTTCTCTGAATGGTCCCCGGTTATAAGTGGTGTACCCCAGGGTTCAGTGCTGGGACCACTATTATTCAACTTATTTATTAATGATATAGAGGAAGGGATTAATAGCACTATTTCTATTTTTGCAGATGACACCAAGCTATGTAATATAGTTCAGACTATGGAAGATGTTCATGAATTACAGGCAGATTTAAACAAACTAAGTGTTTGGGCGTCCACTTGGCAAATGAAGTTTAATGTAGATAAATGTAAAGTTATGCATCTTGGTACCAACAACCTGCATGCATCATATGTCCTAGGGGGCGCTACACTGGCGGATTCACTTGTTGAGAAGGATCTGGGTGTACTTGTAAATCATAAACTCAATAACAGCATGCAGTGTCAATCAGCTGCTTCAAAGGCCAGCAGGATATTGTCGTGTATTAAAAGAGGCATGGACTCGCGGGACAGGGATGTAATAATGCCACTTTACAAAGCATTAGTGAGGCCTCATCTAGAATATGCAGTTCAGTTCTGGGCTCCAGTTCATAGAAAGGATGCCCTGGAGTTGGAAAAAATACAAAGAAGAGCAACGAAGCTAATAAGGGGCATGGAGAATTTAAGTTATGAGGAAAGATTGAAAGAATTAAACCTATTTAGCCTTGAAAAAAGACGACTAAGGGGGGACATGATTAACTTATATAAATATATTAATGGCACATACAAAAAATATGGTGAAATCCTGTTCCTTGTAAAACCCCCTCAAAAAACAAGGGGGCACTCCCTCCGTCTGGAGAAAAAAAGGTTCAAGCTGCAGAGGCGACAAGGCTTCTTTACAGTGAGAACTGTGAATTTATGGAATAGCCTACCGCAGGAGCTGGTCACAGCAGGGACAGTAGATGGCTTTAAAAAAGGGTTAGATAATTTCCTAGAACAAAAAAATATTAGCTCCTATGTGTAGAAATTTTTCCTTCCCTTATCCCTTCCCTTGGTTGAACTTGATGGACATGTGTCTTTTTCAGCCGTACTAACTATGTAACTATGTAACTATGTAACTATGTAACTTCTCTGGATGTTTCCCAGGCGAGCTATTGGCAGCATGTTCAGAACCACTGTTTCTTAGGCTAATTCTTGAACCGTAAGTCATAGACGCTCGATCTTGGCGGCATTCGTCTCAGCGCCTGGCAATTAGTATAGAAGCACTGTTTCCCACTGTTTCTGAGGCTAATTCTTGAACCGTAAGTCATAGACGCTAGATCTTGGCGGCATTCGTCCTCAGCGCCTGGCAATTAGTATAGAAGCACTGTCTTTGACTTCTCTGGATGTTTCCCAGGCGAGCTATTGACAAGTAAATCCTAGACGCTCGATCTTGGTTATTTTCGCTTTCGCGGCTGGCAGCAAAGTTCAGAACCATGTTTCTGTGAATAACTTTTGAACCGTAAGTCACAGACGCTCGCTCTTGGCTGCATTCGTTTCAGCTCGTGGCAGCCAGTCTAAAAAACACAATCTTGGACTTCTCTGGATGTTTCCCAGGCGAGCTATTGGCAGCATGTTCAGAACCACTGTTTCTGAGGCTAATTCTTGACCCGTAAGTCATAGACGCTAGATCTTGGCGGCATTCGTCTCAGCGCCTGGCAATTAGTATTGAAGCACTGTCTTTGACTTCTCTGGATGTTTCCCAGGCGAGCTATTGACAAGTAAATCCTAGACGCTCGATCTTGGTTATTTTCGCTTTCGCGGCTAGCAGCAAAGTTCAGAACCATGTTTCTGTGAATAACTCTTGAACCGTAAGTCACTGACGCTCGCTCTTGGCTGCATTCGTTTCAGCTCGTGGCAGCCAGTCTAAAAAACACAATCTTGGACTTCTCTGGATGTTTCCCAGGCGAGCTATTGGCAGCATGTTCAGAACCACTGTTTCTCAGGCTAATTCTTGAACCGTAAGTCATAGACGCTCGATCTTGGCGGCATTCGTCTCAGCGCCTGGCAATTAGTATAGAAGCACTGTTTCCCACTGTTTCTGAGGCTAATTCTTGAACCGTAAGTCATATACGCTAGATCTTGGCGGCATTCGTCTCAGCGCCTGGCAATTAGTATAGAAGCACTGTCTTTGACTTCTCTGGATGTTTCCCAGGCGAGCTATTGACAAGTAAATCCTAGACGCTCGATCTTGGTTATTTTCGCTTTCGCGGCTGGCAGCAAAGTTCAGAACCATGTTTCTGTGAATAACTTTTGAACCGTAAGTCACAGACGCTCGCTCTTGGCTGCATTCGTTTTAGCTCGTGGCAGCCAGTCTAAAAAACACAATCTTGGACTTCTCTGGATGTTTCCCAGGCGAGCTATTGGCAGCATGTTCAGAACCACTGTTTCTTAGGCTAATTCTTGAACCGTAAGTCATAGACGCTCGATCTTGGCGGCATTCGTCTCAGCGCCTGGCAATTAGTATAGAAGCACTGTTTCCCACTGTTTCTGAGGCTAATTCTTGAACCGTAAGTCATAGACGCTAGATCTTGGCGGCATTCGTCTCAGCGCCTGGCAATTAGTATAGAAGCACTGTCTTTGACTTCTCTGGATGTTTCCCAGGCGAGCTATTGACAAGTAAATCCTAGACGCTCGATCTTGGTTATTTTCGCTTTCGCGGCTGGCAGCAAAGTTCAGAACCATGTTTCTGTGAATAACTTTTGAACCGTAAGTCACAGACGCTCGCTCTTGGCTGCATTCGTTTCAGCTCGTGGCAGCCAGTCTAAAAAACACAATCTTGGACTTCTCTGGATGTTTCCCAGGCGAGCTATTGGCAGCATGTTCAGAACCACTGTTTTCTGAGGCTAATTCTTGAACCGTAAGTCATAGACGCTAGATCTTGGCGGCATTCGTCTCAGCGCCTGGCAATTAGTATTGAAGCACTGTCTTTGACTTCTCTGGATGTTTCCCAGGCGAGCTATTGACAAGTAAATCCTAGACGCTCGATCTTGGTTATTTTCGCTTTCGCGGCTAGCAGCAAAGTTCAGAACCATGTTTCTGTGAATAACTCTTGAACCGTAAGTCACTGACGCTCGCTCTTGGCTGCATTCGTTTCAGCTCGTGGCAGCCAGTCTAAAAAACACAATCTTGGACTTCTCTGGATGTTTCCCAGGCGAGCTATTGGCAGCATGTTCAGAACCACTGTTTCTCAGGCTAATTCTTGAACCGTAAGTCATAGACGCTCGATCTTGGCGGCATTCGTCTCAGCGCCTGGCAATTAGTATAGAAGCACTGTTTCCCACTGTTTCTGAGGCTAATTCTTGAACCGTAAGTCATATACGCTAGATCTTGGCGGCATTCGTCTCAGCGCCTGGCAATTAGTATAGAAGCACTGTCTTTGACTTCTCTGGATGTTTCCCAGGCGAGCTATTGACAAGTAAATCCTAGACGCTCGATCTTGGTTATTTTCGCTTTCGCGGCTGGCAGCAAAGTTCAGAACCATGTTTCTGTGAATAACTTTTGAACCGTAAGTCACAGACGCTCGCTCTTGGCTGCATTCGTTTTAGCTCGTGGCAGCCAGTCTAAAAAACACAATCTTGGACTTCTCTGGATGTTTCCCAGGCGAGCTATTGGCAGCATGTTCAGAACCACTGTTTCTTAGGCTAATTCTTGAACCGTAAGTCATAGACGCTCGATCTTGGCGGCATTCGTCTCAGCGCCTGGCAATTAGTATAGAAGCACTGTTTCCCACTGTTTCTGAGGCTAATTCTTGAACCGTAAGTCATAGACGCTAGATCTTGGCGGCATTCGTCTCAGCGCCTGGCAATTAGTATAGAAGCACTGTCTTTGACTTCTCTGGATGTTTCCCAGGCGAGCTATTGACAAGTAAATCCTAGACGCTCGATCTTGGTTATTTTCGCTTTCGCGGCTGGCAGCAAAGTTCAGAACCATGTTTCTGTGAATAACTTTTGAACCGTAAGTCACAGACGCTCGCTCTTGGCTGCATTCGTTTCAGCTCGTGGCAGCCAGTCTAAAAAACACAATCTTGGACTTCTCTGGATGTTTCCCAGGCGAGCTATTGGCAGCATGTTCAGAACCACTGTTTCTGAGGCTAATTCTTGACCCGTAAGTCATAGACGCTAGATCTTGGCGGCATTCGTCTCAGCGCCTGGCAATTAGTATTGAAGCACTGTCTTTGACTTCTCTGGATGTTTCCCAGGCGAGCTATTGACAAGTAAATCCTAGACGCTCGATCTTGGTTATTTTCGCTTTCGCGGCTAGCAGCAAAGTTCAGAACCATGTTTCTGTGAATAAGTCTTGAACCGTAAGTCACTGACGCTCGCTCTTGGCTGCATTCGTTTCAGCTCGTGGCAGCCAGTCTAAAAAACACAATCTTGGACTTCTCTGGATGTTTCCCAGGCGAGCTATTGGCAGCATGTTCAGAACCACTGTTTCTCAGGCTAATTCTTGAACCGTAAGTCATAGACGCTCGATCTTGGCGGCATTCGTCTCAGCGCCTGGCAATTAGTATAGAAGCACTGTTTCCCACTGTTTCTGAGGCTAATTCTTGAACCGTAAGTCATATACGCTAGATCTTGGCGGCATTCGTCTCAGCGCCTGGCAATTAGTATAGAAGCACTGTCTTTGACTTCTCTGGATGTTTCCCAGGCGAGCTATTGACAAGTAAATCCTAGACGCTCGATCTTGGTTATTTTCGCTTTCGCGGCTGGCAGCAAAGTTCAGAACCATGTTTCTGTGAATAACTTTTGAACCGTAAGTCACAGACGCTCGCTCTTGGCTGCATTCGTTTCAGCTCGTGGCAGCCATTCTAAAAAACACTATCTTGGACTTCTCTGGATGTTTCCCAGGCGAGCTATTGGCAGCATGTTCAGAACCACTGTTTCTGAGGCTAATTCTTGAACCGTAAGTCATAGACGCTCGATCTTGGCGGCATTCGTCTCAGCGCCTGGCAATTAGTATAGAAGCACTGTTTCCCACTGTTTCTGAGGCTAATTCTTGAACCGTAAGTCATAGACGCTAGATCTTGGCGGCATTCGTCTCAGCGCCTGGCAATTAGTATGGAAGCACTGTCTTTGACTTCTCTGGATGTTTCCCAGGCGAGCTATTGACAAGTAAATCCTAGACGCTCGATCTTGGTTATATTCGCTTTCGCGGCTGGAAGCAAAGTTCAGAACCATGTTTCTGTGAATAACTCTTGAACAGTAAGTCACAGACGCTCGCTCTTGGCTGCATTCGTTTCAGCTCGTGGCAGCCAGTCTAAAAAAACACTATCTTGGACTTCTTTGGATGTTTCCCAGGCGAGCTATTGGCAGCATGTTCAGAACCACTGTTTCTGAGGCTAATTCTTGAATCGTAAGTCATAGACGCTCGATCTTGGCGGCATTCGTCTCAGCGCCTGGCAATTAGTATAGAAGCACTGTTTCCCACTGTTTCTGAGGCTAATTCTTGAACCGTAAGTCATAGACGCTAGATCTTGGCGGCATTCGTCTCAGCGCCTGGCAATTAGTATAGAAGCACTTTCTTTGACTTCTCTGGATGTTTCCCAGGCGAGCTATTGACAAGTAAATCCTAGACGCTCGATCTTGGTTATTTTCGCTTTCGCGGCTAGCAGCAAAGTTCAGAACCATGTTTCTGTGAATAACTCTTGAACCGTAAGTCACTGACGCTCGCTCTTGGCTGCATTCGTTTCAGCTCGTGGCAGCCAGTCTAAAAAACACTATCTTGGACTTCTTTGGATGTTTCCCAGGCGAGCTATTGGCAGCATGTTCAGAACCACTGTTTCTGAGGCTAATTCTTGAACCGTAAGTCATAGACGCTCGATCTTGGCGGCATTCGTCTCAGCGCCTGGCAATTAGTATAGAAGCACTGTTTCCCACTGTTTCTGAGGCTAATTCTTGAACCGTAAGTCATAGACGCTAGATCTTGGCGGCATTCGTCTCAGCGCCTGGCAATTAGTATAGAAGCACTGTATTTGACTTCTCTGGATGTTTCCCAGGCGAGCTATTGACAAGTAAATCCTAGACGCTCGATCTTGGTTATTTTCGCTTTCGCGGCTGGCAGCAAAGTTCAGAACCATGTTTCTGTGAATAACTTTTGAACCGTAAGTCACAGACGCTCGCTCTTGGCTGCATTCGTTTCAGCTCGTGGCAGCCAGTCTAAAAAACACTATCTTGGACTTCTTTGGATGTTTCCCAGGCGAGCTATTGGCAGCATGTTCAGAACCACTGTTTCTGAGGCTAATTCTTGAACCGTAAGTCATAGACGCTCGATCTTGGCGGCATTCGTCTCAGCGCCTGGCAATTAGTATAGAAGCACTGTTTCCCACTGTTTCTGAGGCTAATTCTTGAACCGTAAGTCATAGACGCTAGATCTTGGCGGCATTCGTCTCAGCGCCTGGCAATTAGTATAGAAGCACTGTATTTGACTTCTCTGGATGTTTCCCAGGCGAGCTATTGACAAGTAAATCCTAGACGCTCGATCTTGGTTATTTTCGCTTTCGCGGCTGGCAGCAAAGTTCAGAACCATGTTTCTGTGAATAACTTTTGAACCGTAAGTCACAGACGCTCGCTCTTGGCTGCATTCGTTTCAGCTCGTGGCAGCCAGTCTAAAAAACACAATCTTGGACTTCTCTGGATGTTTCCCAGGCTAGCTATTGGCAGCATGTTCAGAACCACTGTTTCTGAGGCTAATTCTTGAACCGTGTCATAGACGCTCGATCTTGGCGGCATTCGTCTCAGCGCCTGGCAATTAGTATAGAAGCACTGTTTCCCACTGTTTCTGAGGCTAATTCTTGAACCGTAAGTCATAGACGCTCGATCTTGGCGGCATTCGTCTCAGCGCCTGGCAATTAGTATAGAAGCACTGTCTTTGACTTCTCTGGATGTTTCCCAGGCGAGCTTTTGACAAGTAAATCCTAGACGCTCGATCTTGGTTATTTTCGCTTTCGCGGCTGGCAGCAAAGTTCAGAACCATGTTTCTGTGAATAACTTTTGAACCGTAAGTCACAGTCGCTCGCTCTTGGCTGCATTCGTTTCAGCTCGTGGCAGCCAGTCTAAAAAACACTATCTTGGACTTCTCTGGATGTTTCCCAGGCGAGCTATTGGCAGCATGTTCAGAACCACTGTTTCTGAGGCTAATTCTTGAACCGTAAGTCATAGACGCTCGATCTTGGCGGCATTCGTCTCAGCGCCTGGCAATTAGTATAGAAGCACTGTTTCCCACTGTTTCTGAGGCTAATTCTTGAACCGTAAGTCATAGACGCTAGATCTTGGCGGCATTCGTCTCAGCGCCTGGCAATTAGTATAGAAGCACTGTCTTTGACTTCTCTGGATGTTTCCCAGGCGAGCTATTGACAAGTAAATCCTAGACGCTCGATCTTGGTTATTTTCGCTTTCGCGGCTGGCAGCAAAGTTCAGAACCATGTTTCTGTGAATAACTTTTGAACCGTAAGTCACAGACGCTCGCTCTTGGCTGCATTCGTTTCAGCTCGTGGCAGCCAGTCTAAAAAACACAATCTTGGACTTCTCTGGATGTTTCCCAGGCGAGCTATTGGCAGCATGTTCAGAACCACTGTTTCTGAGGCTAATTCTTGAACCGTAAGTCATAGACGCTCGATCTTGGCGGCATTCGTCTCAGCGCCTGGCAATTAGTATAGAAGCACTGTTTCCGAGGCTAATTCTTGAACCGTAAGTCATAGACGCTAGATCTTGGCGGCATTCGTCTCAGCGCCTGGCAATTAGTATAGAAGCACTGTCTTTGACTTCTCTGGATGTTTCCCAGGCGAGCTATTGACAAGTAAATCCTAGACGCTCGATCTTGGTTATTTTCGCTTTCGCGGCTGGCAGCAAAGTTCAGAACCATGTTTCTGTGAATAACTTTTGAACCGTAAGTCACAGACGCTCGCTCTTGGCTGCATTCGTTTCAGCTCGTGGCAGCCAGTCTAAAAAACACAATCTTGGACTTCTCTGGATGTTTCCCAGGCGAGCTATTGGCAGCATGTTCAGAACCACTGTTTCTGAGGCTAATTCTTGAACCGTAAGTCATAGACGCTCGATCTTGGCGGCATTCGTCTCAGCGCCTGGCAATTAGTATAGAAGCACTGTTTCCCACTGTTTCTGAGGCTAATTCTTGAACCGTAAGTCATAGACGCTAGATCTTGGCGGCATTCGTCTCAGCGCCTGGCAATTAGTATAGAAGCACTGTCTTTGACTTCTCTGGATGTTTCCAAGGCGAGCTATTGACATGTAAATCCTAGACGCTCGATCTTGGTTATTTTCGCTTTCGCGGCTGGCAGCAAAGTTCAGAACCATGTTTCTGTGAATAACTTTTGAACCGTAAGTCACAGACGCTCGCTCTTGGCTGCATTCGTTTCAGCTCGTGGCAGCCAGTCTAAAAAACACAATCTTGGACTTCTCTGGATGTTTCCCAGGCGAGCTATTGGCAGCATGTTCAGAACCACTGTTTCTGAGGCTAATTCTTGAACCGTAAGTCATAGACGCTCGATCTTGGCGGGCATTCGTCTCAGCGCCTGGCAATTAGTATAGAAGCACTGTTTCCCACTGTTTCTGAGGCTAATTCTTGAACCGTAAGTCATAGACGCTAGATCTTGGCGGCATTCGTCTCAGCGCCTGGCAATTAGTATGGAAGCACTGTCTTTGACTTCTCTGGATGTTTCCCAGGCGAGCTATTGACAAGTAAATCCTAGACGCTCGATCTTGGTTATATTCGCTTTCGCGGCTGGCAGCAAAGTTCAGAACCATGTTTCTGTGAATAACTCTTGAACAGTAAGTCACAGACGCTCGCTCTTGGCTGCATTCGTTTCAGCTCGTGGCAGCCAGTCTAAAAAAACACTATCTTGGACTTCTTTGGATGTTTCCCAGGCGAGCTATTGGCAGCATGTTCAGAACCACTGTTTCTGAGGCTAATTCTTGAATCGTAAGTCATAGACGCTCGATCTTGGCGGCATTCGTCTCAGCGCCTGGCAATTAGTATAGAAGCACTGTTTCCCACTGTTTCTGAGGCTAATTCTTGAACCGTAAGTCATAGACGCTAGATCTTGGCGGCATTCGTCTCAGCGCCTGGCAATTAGTATAGAAGCACTGTCTTTGACTTCTCTGGATGTTTCCCAGGCGAGCTATTGACAAGTAAATCCTAGACGCTCGATCTTGGTTATTTTCGCTTTCGCGGCTGGCAGCAAAGTTCAGAACCATGTTTCTGTGAATAACTTTTGAACCGTAAGTCCCAGACGCTCGCTCTTGGCTGCATTCGTTTCAGCTCGTGGCAGCCAGTCTGAAAAACACTATCTTGGACTTCTCTGGATGTTTCCCAGGCGAGCTATTGGCAGCATGTTCAGAACCACTGTTTCTGAGGCTAATTCTTGAACCGTAAGTCATAGACGCTCGATCTTGGCGGCATTCGTCTCAGCGCCTGGCAATTAGTATAGAAGCACTGTTTCCCACTGTTTCTGAGGCTAATTCTTGAACCGTAAGTCATAGACGCTAGATCTTGGCGGCATTCGTCTCAGCGCCTGGCAATTAGTATAGAAGCACTGTCTTTGACTTCTCTGGATGTTTCCCAGGCGAGCTATTGACACGTAAATCCTAGACGCTCGATCTTGGTTATTTTCGCTTTCGCGGCTGGCAGCAAAGTTCAGAACCATGTTTCTGTGAATAACTTTTGAACCGTAAGTCACAGACGCTCGCTCTTGGCTGCATTCCTTTCAGCTCGTGGCAGCCAGTCTAAAAAACACAATCTTGGACTTCTCTGGATGTTTCCCAGGCGAGCTATTGGCAGCATGTTCAGAACCACTGTTTCTTAGGCTAATTCTTGAACCGTAAGTCATAGACGCTCGATCTTGGCGGCATTCGTCTCAGCGCCTGGCAATTAGTATAGAAGCACTGTTTCCCACTGTTTCTGAGGCTAATTCTTGAACCGTAAGTCATAGACGCTAGATCTTGGCGGCATTCGTCTCAGCGCCTGGCAATTAGTATAGAAGCACTGTCTTTGACTTCTCTGGATGTTTCCCAGGCGAGCTATTGACAAGTAAATCCTAGACGCTCGATCTTGGTTATTTTCGCTTTCGCGGCTGGCAGCAAAGTTCAGAACCATGTTTCTGTGAATAACTTTTGAACCGTAAGTCACAGACGCTCGCTCTTGGCTGCATTCGTTTCAGCTCGTGGCAGCCAGTCTGAAAAACACTATCTTGGACTTCTCTGGATGTTTCCCAGGCGAGCTATTGGCAGCATGTTCAGAACCACTGTTTCTGAGGCTAATTCTTGAACCGTAAGTCATAGACGCTCGATCTTGGCGGCATTCGTCTCAGCGCCTGGCAATTAGTATAGAAGCACTGTTTCCCACTGTTTCTGAGGCTAATTCTTGAACCGTAAGTCATAGACGCTAGATCTTGGCGGCATTCGTCTCAGCGCCTGGCAATTAGTATAGAAGCACTGTCTTTGACTTCTCTGGATGTTTACAGGCGAGCTATTGACAAGTAAATCCTAGACGCTCGATCTTGGTTATTTTCGCTTTCGCGGCTGGCAGCAAAGTTCAGAACCATGTTTCTGTGAATAACTTTTGAACCGTAAGTCACAGACGCTCGCTCTTGGCTGCATTCCTTTCAGCTCGTGGCAGCCAGTCTAAAAAACACAATCTTGGACTTCTCTGGATGTTTCCCAGGCGAGCTATTGGCAGCATGTTCAGAACCACTGTTTCTTAGGCTAATTCTTGAACCGTAAGTCATAGACGCTCGATCTTGGCGGCATTCGTCTCAGCGCCTGGCAATTAGTATAGAAGCACTGTTTCCCACTGTTTCTGAGGCTAATTCTTGAACCGTAAGTCATAGACGCTAGATCTTGGCGGCATTCGTCTCAGCGCCTGGCAATTAGTATAGAAGCACTGTCTTTGACTTCTCTGGATGTTTCCCAGGCGAGCTATTGACAAGTAAATCCTAGACGCTCGATCTTGGTTATTTTCGCTTTCGCGGCTGGCAGCAAAGTTCAGAACCATGTTTCTGTGAATAACTTTTGAACCGTAAGTCACAGACGCTCGCTCTTGGCTGCATTCGTTTCAGCTCGTGGCAGCCAGTCTAAAAAACACAATCTTGGACTTCTCTGGATGTTTCCCAGGCGAGCTATTGGCAGCATGTTCAGAACCACTGTTTCTGAGGCTAATTCTTGACCCGTAAGTCATAGACGCTAGATCTTGGCGGCATTCGTCTCAGCGCCTGGCAATTAGTATTGAAGCACTGTCTTTGACTTCTCTGGATGTTTCCCAGGCGAGCTATTGACAAGTAAATCCTAGACGCTCGATCTTGGTTATTTTCGCTTTCGCGGCTAGCAGCAAAGTTCAGAACCATGTTTCTGTGAATAACTCTTGAACCGTAAGTCACTGACGCTCGCTCTTGGCTGCATTCGTTTCAGCTCGTGGCAGCCAGTCTAAAAAACACAATCTTGGACTTCTCTGGATGTTTCCCAGGCGAGCTATTGGCAGCATGTTCAGAACCACTGTTTCTCAGGCTAATTCTTGAACCGTAAGTCATAGACGCTCGATCTTGGCGGCATTCGTCTCAGCGCCTGGCAATTAGTATAGAAGCACTGTTTCCCACTGTTTCTGAGGCTAATTCTTGAACCGTAAGTCATATACGCTAGATCTTGGCGGCATTCGTCTCAGCGCCTGGCAATTAGTATAGAAGCACTGTCTTTGACTTCTCTGGATGTTTCCCAGGCGAGCTATTGACAAGTAAATCCTAGACGCTCGATCTTGGTTATTTTCGCTTTCGCGGCTGGCAGCAAAGTTCAGAACCATGTTTCTGTGAATAACTTTTGAACCGTAAGTCACAGACGCTCGCTCTTGGCTGCATT
>NW_027464306.1:0-77245 GCF_050947455.1 Rhinoderma darwinii | reverse complement strand
GATGGAGGAGGAGGAGATGGAGGAGGAGGAGATGGAGGAGGAGATGGACGAGGAGATGGACGAGGAGGAGATGGAGGAGGAGGAGGAGGAGATGGAGGAGAAGATGGAGATGGGAGGAGATAGAGGAGGAGGAGGAGATGGAGTAGGAGATGGAGGAGGAGATGGAGGAGGAGATGGAGGAGGAGATGGAGGAGGAGATGGAGGAGGAGATGGAGGAGGAGGAGATAAAGGAGGAGGAGATGAAGGAGGAGGAGGAGATGGAGGAGGAGATGGAGTAGGAGGAGTTGAAGGAGGAGGAGGAGATGGAGGAGGAGGAGGAGGATGAGGTGGAGGAGATGGAGGAGGCGATGGAGGAGGCGATGGAGGAGGAGATGGAGGAGGAGATGGAGGAGGAGAAGGAGGAGATGGAGATGGAGGAGGAGATGGAGGAGGAGGAGGAGATGGAGATGGAGGAGGAGATGGAGATGGAGGAGGAGGAGATGGAGATGGAGGAGGAGGAGATGGAGGAGGAGGAGATGGAGGAGGAGGAGGAGATGGAGGAGATGGAGGAGGAGATGGAGATGGAGAAGGAGGAGATGGAGGAGGAGGAAATGGAGGAGGAGGAGATGGAGAAGGAGGAGGAGATGGAGGAGGAGATGGAGGAGGAGATGGAGGAGGAGGAGATGGGAGGAGGAGGAGGAGATGGAGGAGGAGATGTAGGAGGAGGAGGAGATGGAGGAGGAGATGGAGGAGATGGAGGAGGAGGAGATGGAGGAGGAGGAGATGGAGGAGGAGGAGATTTAGGAGGAGGGGATGGAGGAGGAGGGGATGGAGGAGGAGGAGGAGATGGAGGAGGAGGAGATGGAGGAGGAGGGGATGGAGGAGGAGGGGATGGAGGAGGAGGAGGAGATGGAGGAGGAGGAGATGGAGGAGGAGGAGGAGGAGGAGATGTAACCATGCTCCTTACTTATGTTTTAATATTGTGTGATTGAATTTGATATGCTTGACTGATAGTACTGTATGATCAGAAGTAGTAGCTAGAAGTTTAAGTATCAGATTTAGATTAGTTTTAGTAATGATAGCTAGTTCAACAGATAGAGAGGTCCTATAGGGGAGTACCAAGTCAATGTGAGCTTGAAACTCTGAACAAAAAACATACCAGGTCATGCAGATAAAAAGTAAATTTAGATAAAATGTTACTATTAAAATACAAACCACACAGCTCCCCAAGGTAGAATTTGAGAAACGGCATACTATACCCTCCTGCTACTTTGCTTAAATGGTAAGCAAATTGTTTATTTTTTGGTTTTTTTCTACCTAAAATGGCAGAAAACACACCTATTTTGGAGATGGAAAGGACGGCTAGAGGGGAAATGGAGGAGGCCGGTGTTTTTTAATTAAATTTTTTCTAGGTGTCTTTTATTCCATTTGCTAACAATTTAGGCAAAGTAGCCCCAAAAGTAAATGTTTTTATAATACATGATTTTTTAAGCATTGTAATTGGACATTTTGTCACACGTCTGTTTTGAGTAAAAAATTTTGTTGAAGGTGGAGGAGGAGGAGGAGATGGAGGAGGAGATGGAGGAGGAGGAGATGGAGGAGATTGAGGAGGAGGAGATTGAGGAGGAGGAGGAGGAGATGGAGGAGGAGGAGATGGAGGAGGAGGAGGAGATGGAGGAGGAGGAGGAGATGGAGGAGGAGGAGGACATGGAGATGGAGGATATGGAGATGTAGGAGGAGGAGGAGGAGATGGAGGAGATGGAGGAGAAGGAGGAGGAGGAGATGGAGGAGGAGATGGAGATGGAGGAGATGGAGATGGAGGAGGAGGAGTAGATGGAGAATGAGTAGATGGAGTAGGAGGAGATGGAGTAGGAGGAGATGGAGTAGGAGGAGATGGAGTCGGAGGAGATGGAGGAGGAGATGGAGGAGGAGATGGAGGAGGAGGAGGAGATGGAGGAGGCGGAGATGGAGGAGGAGATGGAGGAGGAGTAGATGGAGGAGGAGATGGAGGAGGAGATGGAGGAGGAGATGGAGGAGGAGTAGATAGAGGAGGAGGAGGAGATGGAGGAGGAGGAGTAGATGGAGGAGGAGGAGGAGATGGAGGAGGAGTAGATGGAGGAGGAGATGGAGGAGTAGGAGGAGGAGGAGATGGAGGAGGAGATGGAGGAGGAGGAGGAGAAGGAGGAGGAGATGATGGAGGAGGAGGAGGAGGAGATGGAGGAGGAGGAGATGGAGGAGGAGATAGAGGAGGAGTAGGAGGAGATGGAGATGGAGGAGGAGAAGGAGGAGGAAATGGAGGAGATGGAGGAGGAGGAGATGGAGGAGGAGATGGAGGAGGAGGAAATGGAGGAGGAGATGGAGGAGGAGATGGAGGAGGAGGAGGAGGAGATGGAGGAGGAGGAGGAGATGGAGGAGATTGAGGAGGAGGAGATTGAGGAGGAGGAGGAGATTGAGGAGGAGGAGGAGGAGATTGAGGAGGAGGAGGAGATGGAGTAGGAGATGGAGGAGGAGATGGAGGAGGAGATGGAGGAGGAGATGGAGGAGGAGGAGATGAAGGAGGAGGAGATGAAGGAGGAGGAGATGAAGGAGGAGGAGATGAAGGAGGAGGAGGAGATGGAGGAGGAGATGGAGTAGGAGGAGTTGAAGGAGGAGGAGGAGATGGAGGAGGAGGAGGAGGAGGTGGAGGAGATGGAGGAGGCGATGGAGGAGGAGATGGAGGAGGAGATGGAGGAGGAGATGGAGGAGGAGAAGGAGATGGAGGAGATTGAGGAGGAGGAGGAGATTGAGGAGGAGGAGGAGATGGAGGAGGAGGAGGAGGAGATGGAGGAGGAGATGGAGATGGAGGAGATGGAGATGGAGGAGATGGAGGAGGAGGAGATGGAGGAGAAGGAGGAGGAGATGGAGGTGGAGGAGGAGATGGAGGAGGAGATGGAGATGGAGGAGATGGAGATGGAGGAGGAGGAGTAGATGGAGAATGAGTAGATGGAGTAGGAGGAGATGGAGTAGGAGGAGATGGAGTAGGAGGAGATGGAGGAGGAGATGGAGGAGGAGATGGAGGAGGAGGAGGAGGAGGAGATGGAGGAGGCGGAGATGGAGGAGGAGATGGAGGAGGAGTAGATGGAGGAGGAGATGGAGGAGGAGATGGAGGAGGAGATGGAGGAGGAGTAGATAGAGGAGGAGGAGGAGATGGAGGAGGAGGAGTAGATGGAGGAGGAGGAGGAGATGGAGGAGGAGTAGATGGAGGAGGAGATGGAGGAGTAGGAGGAGGAGGAGATGGAGGAGGAGATGGAGGAGGAGGAGGAGAAGGAGGAGGAGATGATGGAGGAGGAGGAGGAGGAGATGGAGGAGGAGGAGATGGAGGAGGAGATAGAGGAGGAGTAGGAGGAGATGGAGATGGAGGAGGAGAAGGAGGAGGAAATGGAGGAGATGGAGGAGGAGGAGATGGAGGAGGAGATGGAGGAGGAGGAAATGGAGGAGGAGATGGAGGAGGAGATGGAGGAGGAGGAGATGGAGGAGGAGGAGGAGATGGAGGAGATTGAGGAGGAGGAGATTGAGGAGGAGGAGGAGATTGAGGAGGAGGAGGAGGAGATTGAGGAGGAGGAGGAGATGGAGTAGGAGATGGAGGAGGAGATGGAGGAGGAGATGGAGGAGGAGATGGAGGAGGAGGAGATGAAGGAGGAGGAGATGAAGGAGGAGGAGATGAAGGAGGAGGAGATGAAGGAGGAGGAGGAGATGGAGGAGGAGATGGAGTAGGAGGAGTTGAAGGAGGAGGAGGAGATGGAGGAGGAGGAGGAGGAGGTGGAGGAGATGGAGGAGGCGATGGAGGAGGAGATGGAGGAGGAGATGGAGGAGGAGATGGAGGAGGAGAAGGAGATGGAGGAGATTGAGGAGGAGGAGGAGATTGAGGAGGAGGAGGAGATGGAGGAGGAGGAGGAGGAGATGGAGGAGGAGATGGAGATGGAGGAGATGGAGATGGAGGAGATGGAGGAGGAGGAGATGGAGGAGAAGGAGGAGGAGATGGAGGTGGAGGAGGAGATGGAGGAGGAGATGGAGGAGGAGATGGAGGAGGAGATGGAGATGGAGGAGGAGTAGATGGAGGAGGAGATGGAGGATGAGTAGATGGAGGATGAGTAGATGGAGGATGAGTAGATGGAGTAGGAGGAGATGGAGTAGGAGGAGATGGAGTAGGAGGAGATGGAGTAGGAGGAGATGGAGGAGGAGGAGGAAGATGGAGGAGGAGATGGACGAGGAGGAGATGGAGGAGGAGATGGAGGAGGAGGAGGAGATGGAGGAGAAGGAGATGGAGGAGGAGGAGATGGAGGAGGAGGAGATGGAGTAGGAGGAGGAGGAGAGATGGAGGAGGAGGAGATGGAGATGGAGGAGGAGTAGATGGAGGAGGAGATGGAGGATAAGTAGATGGAGGATGAGTAGATGGAGGATGAGTAGATGGAGTAGGAGGAGATGGAGTAGGAGGAGATGGAGTAGGAGGAGATGGAGTAGGAGGAGATGGAGTAGGAGGAGATGGAGTAGGAGGAGATGGAGTAGGAGGAAGAGGAGATGGAGGAGGAGATGGAGGAGGAGATGGAGGAGGAGGAGGAGATGGAGGAGAAGGAGATGGAGGAGGAGGAGATGGAGGAGGAGATGGAGTAGGAGGAGGAGGAGATGGAGGAGGAGATGGAGGAGGAGGAGGAGGAGATGTAACCATGCTCCTTACTTATGTTTTAATATTGTGTGATTGAATTTGATATGCTTGACTGATGGTACTGTATGATCAGAAGTAGTAGCTAGATGTTTAAGTATGTTTAAGGAGGAGGTGGAGGAGATGGAGGAGGCGATGGAGGAGGAGATGGAGGAGGAGATGGAGGAGGAGATGGAGGAGGAGAAGGAGATGGAGGAGATTGAGGAGGAGGAGGAGATTGAGGAGGAGGAGGAGATGGAGGAGGAGGAGGAGGAGATGGAGGAGGAGATGGAGATGGAGGAGATGGAGATGGAGGAGATGGAGGAGGAGGAGATGGAGGAGAAGGAGGAGGAGATGGAGGTGGAGGAGGAGATGGAGGAGGAGATGGAGGAGGAGATGGAGGAGGAGATGGAGATGGAGGAGGAGTAGATGGAGGAGGAGATGGAGGATGAGTAGATGGAGGATGAGTAGATGGAGGATGAGTAGATGGAGTAGGAGGAGATGGAGTAGGAGGAGATGGAGTAGGAGGAGATGGAGGAGGAGGAGGAAGAGATGGAGGAGGAGATGGACGAGGAGGAGGATGGAGGAGGAGATGGAGGAGGAGGAGGAGATGGAGGAGAAGGAGATGGAGGAGGAGGAGATGGAGGAGGAGGAGATGGAGTAGGAGGAGGAGGAGATGGAGTAGGAGGAGGAGGAGATGGAGGAGGAGGAGATGGAGATGGAGGAGGAGTAGATGGAGGAGGAGATGGAGGATAAGTAGATGGAGGATGAGTAGATGGAGGATGAGTAGATCGGAGTAGGAGGAGATGGAGTAGGAGGAGATGGAGTAGGAGGAGATGGAGTAGGAGGAGATGGAGTAGGAGGAGATGGAGTAGGAGGAAGAGGAGATGGAGGAGGAGATGGAGGAGGAGATGGAGGAGGAGGAGGAGATGGAGGAGAAGGAGATGGAGGAGGAGGAGATGGAGGAGGAGATGGAGTAGGAGGAGGAGGAGATGGAGGAGGAGATGGAGGAGGAGGAGGAGGAGATGTAACCATGCTCCTTACTTATGTTTTAATTATTGTGTGATTGAATTTGATATGCTTGACTGATGGTACTGTATGATCAGAAGTAGTAGCTAGATGTTTAAGTATCAGATTTAGATTAGTTTTAGTAATGATAGCTAGTTCAACCAGATAGAGAGGTCCTATAGGGGAGTACCACGTCAATGTGAGCTTGAAACTCTGAACAAAAAAATACCAGGTCATGCAGATAAAAAGTAAATTTAGATAAAATGTTACTATTAAAATACAAACCACACAGCTCCCCAAGGTAGAATTTGAGAAACGGCATACTATACCCTCCTGCTACTTTGCTTAAATGGTAAGCAAATTGTTTATTTTTTGGGTTTTTTCTACCTAAAATGGCAGGATGAGTAGATGGAGGATGAGTAGATGGAGGATGAGTAGATGGAGTAGGAGGAGATGGAGTAGGAGGAGATGGAGTAGGAGGAGATGGAGTAGGAGGAGATGGAGGAGGAGGAGGAAGAGATGGAGGAGGAGATGGACGAGGAGGAGATGGAGGAGGAGATGGAGGAGGAGGAGGAGATGGAGGAGAAGGAGATGGAGGAGGAGGAGATGGAGGAGGAGGAGATGGAGTAGGAGGAGGAGGAGATGGAGTAGGAGGAGCAGGAGATGGAGGAGGAGGAGATGGAGATGGAGGAGGAGTAGATGGAGGAGGAGATGGAGCATAAGTAGATGGAGGATGAGTAGATGGAGGATGAGTAGATGGAGTAGGAGGAGATGGAGTAGGAGGAGATGGAGTAGGAGGAGATGGAGTAGGAGGAGATGGAGTAGGAGGAGATGGAGTAGGAGGAGATGGAGTAGGAGGAAGAGGAGATGGAGGAGGAGATGGAGGAGGAGATGGAGGAGGAGGAGGAGATGGAGGAGAAGGAGATGGAGGAGGAGGAGATGGAGGAGGAGATGGAGTAGGAGGAGGAGGAGATGGAGGAGGAGATGGAGGAGGAGGAGGAGGAGATGTAACCATGCTCCTTACTTATGTTTTAATATTGTGTGATTGAATTTGATATGCTTGACTGATGGTACTGTATGATCAGAAGTAGTAGCTAGATGTTTAAGTATCAGATTTAGATTAGTTTTAGTAATGATAGCTAGTTCAACAGATAGAGAGGTCCTATAGGGGAGTACCAAGTCAATGTGAGCTTGAAACTCTGAACAAAAAAATACCAGGTCATGCAGATAAAAAGTAAATTTAGATAAAATGTTACTATTAAAATACAAACCACACAGCTCCCCAAGGTAGAATTTGAGAAACGGCATACTATACCCTCCTGCTACTTTGCTTAAATGGTAAGCAAATTGTTTATTTTTTGGGTTTTTTCTACCTAAAATGGCAGGATGAGTAGATGGAGGATGAGTAGATGGAGGATGAGTAGATGGAGTAGGAGGAGATGGAGTAGGAGGAGATGGAGTAGGAGGAGATGGAGTAGGAGGAGATGGAGGAGGAGGAGGAAGAGATGGAGGAGGAGATGGACGAGGAGGAGATGGAGGAGGAGATGGAGGAGGAGGAGGAGATGGAGGAGAAGGAGATGGAGGAGGAGGAGATGGAGGAGGAGGAGATGGAGTAGGAGGAGGAGGAGATGGAGTAGGAGGAGCAGGAGATGGAGGAGGAGGAGATGGAGATGGAGGAGGAGTAGATGGAGGAGGAGATGGAGCATAAGTAGATGGAGGATGAGTAGATGGAGGATGAGTAGATGGAGTAGGAGGAGATGGAGTAGGAGGAGATGGAGTAGGAGGAGATGGAGTAGGAGGAGATGGAGTAGGAGGAGATGGAGTAGGAGGAGATGGAGTAGGAGGAAGAGGAGATGGAGGAGGAGATGGAGGAGGAGATGGAGGAGGAGGAGGAGATGGAGGAGAAGGAGATGGAGGAGGAGGAGATGGAGGAGGAGATGGAGTAGGAGGAGGAGGAGATGGAGGAGGAGATGGAGGAGGAGGAGGAGGAGATGTAACCATGCTCCTTACTTATGTTTTAATATTGTGTGATTGAATTTGATATGCTTGACTGATGGTACTGTATGATCAGAAGTAGTAGCTAGATGTTTAAGTATCAGATTTAGATTAGTTTTAGTAATGATAGCTAGTTCAACAGATAGAGAGGTCCTATAGGGGAGTACCAAGTCAATGTGAGCTTGAAACTCTGAACAAAAAAATACCAGGTCATGCAGATAAAAAGTAAATTTAGATAAAATGTTACTATTAAAATACAAACCACACAGCTCCCCAAGGTAGAATTTGAGAAACGGCATACTATACCCTCCTGCTACTTTGCTTAAATGGTAAGCAAATTGTTTATTTTTTGTTTTTTTTCTACCTAAAATGGCAGAAAACACACCTATTTTGGAGATGGAAAGGACGGCTAGAGGGGAAATGGAGGAGGCCGGTGTTTTTTGATTAAATTTTTTCTAGGTGTCTTTTATTCCATTTGCTAACAATTTAGGCAAAGTAGCCCCAAAAGTAAATGTTTTTATAATACATGATTTTTTAAGCATTGTAATTGGACATTTTGTCACACGTCTGTTCTGAGTAAAAAAATTGGAAAATTGAGGAGGAGGAGGAGATGGAGGAGGAGGAGGAGATGGAGGAGATTGAGGAGGAGGAGGAGATTGAGGAGGAGGAGGAGATTGAGGAGGAGGAGGAGATGGAGGAGATTGAGGAGGAGGAGGAGATTGAGGAGGTGGAGATTGAAGAGGAGGAGGAGATTGAGGAGGAGGAGATGGAGGAGGAGGAGGAGATGGAGGAGGAGGAGGAGGAGATGGAGGAGAAGGAGGAGGAGAAGGAGGAGGAGATGGAGGAGGAGGAGGAGGAGGAGATGGAGATGGAGGAGATGGAGGAGGAGGAGATAGAGGAGATGGAGGAGGAGGAGATGGAGGAGGAGATGGAGGAGGAGATGGAGATAGAGGAGATGGAGGAGGAGGAGATGGAGATGGAGGAGGAGATGGAGGATCAGATGGAGGAGGAGATGGACGAGGAGGAGATGGAGGAGGAGGAGATGGAGGAGGAGATGGAGGAGGAGATGGAGGAGGAGGAGATGGAGGAGGAGGAGATGGAGGAGGAGGAGATGGAGGAGGAGATGGACGAGGAGGAGATGGAGGAGATGGAGGAGGAGATGAGGAGAAGATGAAGGAGGAGGAGGAGATGGGAGGAGATAGAGCAGGAGGAGGAGGAGATGGAGGATGAGATGGAGGGAGGAGATGGAGTAGGAGGAGATGAAAGAGGAGGAGGAGATGGAGGAGGAGATGGAGTAGGAGGAGATGAAGGAGGAGGAGATGGAGGAGATGGAGGAGGAGAAGGAGATGGAGGAGGAGGAGATGGAGGAGGAGATGGAGGAGGAGATGGAGGAGGAGGAGGAGGAGATGGAGGAGCAGATGGAGGAGGAGGAGGAGATGGAGGAGGAGGAGGAGGAGATGGAGGAGGAGGAGGAGGAGATGGAGGAGGAGATTGAGGAGGAGGAGGAGACCAAGGAGGAGGAGATGGAGGAGGAGGAGGAGATGGAGGAGATGGAGGAGGAGGAGATGGAGGAGGAGATGGAGGAGGAGATGGAGGAGGAGATGGAGATAGAGGAGATGGAGGAGGGAGGAGATGGAGGAGGAGATGGAGGAGGAGATGGAGGAGGAGGAGGAGATGGAGGAGGAGATTGAGGAGGAGGAGGAGACCAAGGAGGAGGAGACGGAGGAGGAGATGGAGGAGGAGGAGGAGATGGAGGAGATGGAGGAGATGGAGGAGATGGAGGAGGAGGAGATGGAGGAGGAGATGGAGGAGGAGATGGAGGAGGAGATGGAGAATAGAGGAGCTGGAGGAGGAGGAGATGGAGGAGGAGATGGAGGAGGAGATGGAGGATCAGATGGAGGAGATGGACGAGGAGGAGATGGAGGAGGAGGAGATGGAGGAGGAGATGGAGGAGGAGATGGACGAGGAGGAGATAGAGGAGGAGGAGATGGAGGAGGAGATGGACGAGGAGGAGATGGAGGAGATGGAGGAGGAGGAGGAGATGGAGGAGAAGATGGAGGAGGAGGAGGAGATGGAGGAGGAGATGGAGGAGGAGATGGAGGAGGAGATGGAGGAGGAGATATAGGAGGAGATGGAGGAGGAGAAGATGGAGGAGGAGGAGGAGGAGATGAAGGAAGAGATGGAGGAGGAGAGAGATGGAGGAGGAGGAGGAGGAGAGATGGAGGAGGAGATGGAGGAGGAGGAGAGATGTAACCATGCTCCTTACTTATGTTTTAATATTGTGTGATTGAATTTGATATGCTTGACTGATGGTACTGTATGATCAGAAGTAGTAGCTAGATGTTTAAGTATCAGATTTAGATTAGTTTTAGTAATGATAGCTAGTTCAACAGATAGAGAGGTCCTATAGGGGAGTACCAAGTCAATGTGAGCTTGAAACTCTGAACAAAAAAATACCAGGTCATGCAGATAAAAAGTAAATTTAGATAAAATGTTACTATTAAAATACAAACCACACAGCTCCCCAAGGTAGAATTTGAGAAACGGCATACTATACCCTCCTGCTACTTTGCTTAAATGGTAAGCAAATTGTTTATTTTTTGTTTTTTTTTTCTACCTGAAATGGCAGAAAACACACCTATTTTGGAGATGGAAAGGACGGCTAGAGGGGAAATGGAGGAGGCCGGTGTTTTTTAATTAAATTTTTTCTAGGTGTCTTTTATTCCATTTGCTAACAATTTAGGCAAAGTAGCCCCAAAAGTAAATGTTTTTATAATACATGATTTTTAAGCATTGCAATTGGACATTTTGTCACATGTCTGTTCTGAGTAAAAAATTTTGAAAATGGAGGAGGAGGAGGAGATGGAGGAGGAGGAGGAGATTGAGGAGGAGGAGGAGATTGAGGAGGAGGAGGAGATTGAGGAGGAGGAGGAGGAGGAGATTGAGGAGGAGGAGATTGAGGAGGAGGAGGAGATTGAGGAAGAGGAGGAGATGGAGGAGGAGGAGATGGAGGAGGAGGAGGAGATGGAGGAGATGGAGGAGGAGGAGGAGGAGATAGAGGAGATGGAGGAGGAGGAGATGGAGGAGGAGGAGATGGAGGAGGAGATGGAGGAGGAGATGTAGGAGGAGATGGAGGAGGAGATGGAGGAGGAGATGGAGGAGGAGATGGAGATAGAGGAGATGGAGGAGGAGATGGAGGAGGAGATGGAGTGAGGAGATGGAGGAGGAGATGGAGGAGGAGATGGAGGAGGAGATGGAGGAGGAGATGGACGAGGAGGAGATGGAGGAGGAGATGGAGGAGGAGATGGACGAGGAGGAGATGGAGGAGGAGATGGAGGAGGAGGAGGAGATGGGAGGAGATAGAGCAGGAGGAGGAGGAGATGGAGGAGGAGATGGAGGAGGAGATGGAGTAGGAGGAGATGAAGGAGGAGGAGGAGGAGATGGAGGAGGAGATGGAGTAGGAGGAGATGGAGTAGGAGATGGAGGAGCAGATGGAGGAGGAGGAGGAGATGGAGGAGGGATGGAGGAGGAGATGAAGGAGGAGGAGGAGATGGAGAGGAGATGGAGTAGGAGGAGATGAAGGAGGAGGAGATGGAGGAGGAGGAGGAGATGGAGGAGGAGGTGGAGGAGAATGGAGGAGGAGATGGAGGAGATGGAGGAGGAGAAGGAGATGGAGGAGGAGGAGATGGAGGAGGAGATGGAGGAGGAGATGGAGGAGGAGGTGGAGGAGATGGAGGAGGAGATGGAGGAGACTGGAGGAGGAGAAGGAGATGGAGAGATGGAGGAGGAGATGGAGGAGGAGATGGAGGAGGAGGAGGAGATGGAGGAGGAGATGGAGGAGGAGATGAAGGAGGAGGAGGAGGAGATGTAGGAGGAGATGGAGTAGGAGGAGATTTAGGAGGAGGAGATGGAGGAGGAGGAGGAGGAGATGGAGGAGGAGGTGGAGGAGATGGAGGAGGAGATGGAGGAGATGGAGAAGGAGATGGAGGAGGAGGAGATGGAGGAGGAGATGGAGGAGGAGATGGAGGAGGAGGAGGAGGAGATGGAGGAGGAGATGGAGGAGGAGATGGAGGAGGAGGAGGAGATGGAGGAGGAGATGGAGGAGGAGGAGATGGAGGAGGAGGAGATGGAGGAGGAGGAGGGGATGGAGGAGGAGATGGAGGAGGAGATGGAGGAGGAGGAGAGATGGAGGAGGAGGAGATGGAGGAAGAGGAGGAGATGGAGAGGAGGAGATGGAGGAGGAGGAGGAGAAGGAGGAGGAGATGGAGGAGATGGAGGAGGAGGAGGAGGAGATGGAGGAGGAGGAGATGGAGGAGGAGATGGAGGAGGAGATGTAGGAGGAGGATGGAGGAGGAGATGGAGGAGGAGGAGATGGAGGAGGAGATGGAGATGGAGGAGGAGGAGGAGTAGGTGGAGGAGGAGATGGAGGATGAGTAGATGGAGGATGAGTAGATGGTGTAGGAGGAGATGGAGTAGGAGGAGATGGAGTAGGAGGAGATGGAGTAGTAGGAGATGGAGTAGGAGGAGATGGAGTAGAAGGAGATGGAGGAGGAGGAGGAGAGGGAGGAGGAGGAGATGGACGAGGAGGAGATGGAGGAGATGGAGGAGGAGATGGAGGAGATAAAGGAGGAGGAGGAGATGGAGGAGGAGATGGAGTAGGAGGAGATGAAGGAGGAGGAGGAGGAGATGGAGGAGGAGGAGGAGGAGATGGAGGAGGAGATGGAGGAGGAGGAGATGGAGAGAGGAGATGGAGGAGGAGATGGAGGAAGGAGGTGACCAAGGAGGAGGAGACGGAGGAGAGATGGAGGAGGAGGAGGAGATGGAGGAGATGGAGGAGGAGATGGAGGAGATGGAGGAGGAGGAGTGAGGAGGAGGAGATGGAGGAGGAGATGATGGAGGAGGAGATGGAGGAGGAGATGGAGGAGGAGATGGAGGAGGAGATGGGGAGGAGGAGATGGAGGAGGAGATGGAGGATCAGATGGAGAGAGGAGATGGACGAGGAGGAGATGGAGGAGGAGGAGATGGAGGAGGAGATGGAGGAGGAGATGGAGGAGGGATGGACGAGGAGGAGATGGAGAAGGAGGAGAATGGACGAGGAGATGGACGAGGAGGAGATGGAGGAGATGGAGGAGGAGGAGGAGATGGAGGAGGAGTAGATGGAGGAGGAGGAGGAGATGGAGGAGGAGATGGAGGAGGAGGAGGAGGAGATGGAGGAGGAGGAGGAGATGGAGGAGGAGATGGAGAAGGAGGAGGAGGAGATGTAACCATGCTCCTTTACTTATGTTTTAATATTGTTGATTGAATTTGATATGCTTGACTGATGGTACTGTATGATCAGAAGTAGTAGCTAGATGTTTAAGTATCAGATTTAGATTAGTTTTAGTAATGATAGCTAGTTCAACAGATAGAGAGGTCCTATAGGGGAGTACCAAGTCAATGTGAGCTTGAAACTCTGAACAAAAAATACCAGGTCATGCAGATAAAAAGTAAATTTAGATAAAATGTTACTATTAAAATACAAACCACACAGCTCCCCAAGGTAGAATTTGAGAAACGGCATACTATACCCTCCTGCTACTTTGCTTAAATGGTAACCAAATTGATTCTTTTTTGTTTTTTTCTACCTAAAATGGCAGAAAACACACCTATTTTGGAGATGGAAAGGACGGCTAGAGGGGAAATGGAGGAGGCCGGTGTTTTTTAATTACATTTTTTCTAGGTGTCTTTATTCCATTTGCTAACAATTTAGGCAAAGTAGCCCCAAAAGTAAATGTTTTTATAATACATGATTTTTTAAGCATTGTAATTGGACATTTTGTCACACGTCTGTTTTGAGTAAAAAAAATTGAAAATGGAGGAGGAGATGGAGGAGATTGAGGAGATGGAGGAGATTGAGGAGGAGGAGATTGAGGAGGAGGAGGAGATTGAGGAGGAGGAGGAGATGGAGGAGGAGGAGATGGAGGAGGAGGAGGAGATGGAGGAGGAGGAGGAGATGGAGGAGGAGGAGGACATGGAGATGGAGGAGATGGAGATGTAGGAGGAGGAGGAGGAGATGGAGGAGAAGGAGGAGGAGGAGATGGAGGAGGAGATGGAGGAGGAGATGGAGGAGATGGAGATGGAGGAGGAGGAGTAGATGGAGAATGAGGAGATGGAGTAGGAGGAGATGGAGTAGTAGGAGATGGAGTAGGAGGAGATGGAGTAGAAGGAGATGGAGGAGGAGGAGAGGGAGGAGGAGATGAACGAGGAGGAGATGGAGGAGGAGATGGAGGAGGAGGAGGAGGAGATGGAGGAGGAGATGGAGGAGATAAAGGAGGAGGAGGAGATGGAGGAGGAGATGGAGTAGGAGGAGATGAAGGAGGAGGAGGAGGAGATGGAGGAGGAGGAGGAGGAGATGGAGGAGGAGATGGAGGAGGAGGAGATGGAGGAGGAGATGGAGGAGGAGGAGATGGAGGAGGAGGTGACCAAGGAGGAGGAGACGGAGGAGGAGATGGAGGAGGAGGAGGAGATGGAGGAGATGGAGGAGGAGATGGAGGAGATGGAGGAGGAGGAGATGGAGGAGGAGATGGAGGAGGAGATGGAGGAGGAGATGGAGGAGGAGGAGATGGAGGAGGAGGAGATGGAGGAGGAGATGGAGGATCAGATGGAGGAGGAGATGGACGAGGAGGAGATGGAGGAGGAGGAGATGGAGGAGGAGATGGAGGAGGAGATGGACGAGGAGGAGATGGAGGAGGAGGAGATGGAGGAGGAGATGGACGAGGAGGAGATGGAGGAGATGGAGGAGGAGGAGGAGATGGAGGAGAAGATGGAGGAGGAGGAGGAGATGGAGGAGGAGATGGAGGAGGAGATGGAGGAGGAGTAGATGGAGGAGGAGGAGGAGATGGAGGAGGAGATGGAGGAGGAGGAGGAGGAGATGGAGGAGGAGGAGGAGATGGAGGATGAGTAGATGGTGTAGGAGGAGATGGAGTAGGAGGAGATGGAGTAGGAGGAGATGGAGTAGTAGGAGATGGAGTAGGAGGAGATGGAGTAGAAGGAGATGGAGGAGGAGGAGGAGAGGGAGGAGGAGATGGACGAGGAGGAGATGGAGGAGGAGATGGAGGAGGAGGAGATGGAGGAGGAGATGGAGGAGATAAAGGAGGAGGAGGAGATGGAGGAGGAGATGGAGTAGGAGGAGATGAAGGAGGAGGAGGAGGAGATGGAGGAGGAGGAGGAGGAGATGGAGGAGGAGATGGAGGAGGAGGAGATGGAGGAGGAGATGGAGGAGGAGATGGAGGAGGAGGTGACCAAGGAGGAGGAGACGGAGGAGGAGATGGGAGGAGGAGGAGGAGGAGATGGAGGAGATGGAGGAGGAGATGGAGGAGATGGAGGAGGAGGAGATGGAGGAGGAGGAGATGGAGGAGGAGATGGAGGAGGAGATGGAGGAGGAGATGGAGGAGGAGATGGAGGAGGAGGAGGAGATGGAGGAGGAGATGGAGGATCAGATGGAGGAGGAGATGGACGAGGAGGAGATGGAGGAGGAGGAGATGGACGAGGAGATGGAGGAGGAGATGGAGGAGGAGATGGACGAGGAGGAGATGGAGGAGGAGGAGATGGAGGAGGAGATGGACGAGGAGGAGATGGAGGAGATGGAGGAGGAGATGGAGGAGAAGATGGAGGAGGAGGAGGAGATGGAGGAGGAGATGGAGGAGGAGATGGAGGAGGAGTAGATGGAGGAGGAGGAGGAGATGGAGGAGGAGATGGAGGAGGAGGAGGAGATGGAGGAGGAGGAGGAGATGGAGGAGGAGGAGGAGATGGAGGAGGAGATGGAGAAGGAGGAGGAGGAGATGTAACCATGCTCCTTTACTTATGTTTTAATATTGTGTGATTGAATTTGATATGCTTGACTGATGGTACTGTATGATCAGAAGTAGTAGCTAGATGTTTAAGTATCAGATTTAGATTAGTTTTAGTAATGATAGCTAGTTCAACAGATAGAGAGGTCCTATAGGGGAGTACCAAGTCAATGTGAGCTTGAAACTCTGAACAAAAAAATACCAGGTCATGCAGATAAAAAGTAAATTTAGATAAAATGTTACTATTAAAATACAAACCACACAGCTCCCCAAGGTAGAATTTGAGAAACGGCATACTATACCCTCCTGCTACTTTGCTTAAATGGTAAGCAAATTGTTTATTTTTTGTTTTTTTTCTACCTAAAATGGCAGAAAACACACCTATTTTGGAGATGGAAAGGACGGCTAGAGGGGAAATGGAGGAGGCCGGTGTTTTTCAATTACATTTTTTCTAGGTGTCTTTTATTCCATTTGCTAACAATTTAGGTAAAGTAGCCCCAAAAGTAAATGTTTTTATAATACATGATTTTTTAAGCATTGTAATAGGACATTTTGGCACACGTCTGTTCTGAGTAAAAAATTTTGCTTTTTAAAACTTTATGCTGTTTTCGCACCTTTTAAGATAGTAAGTCGGACCCAGTGGTAGAGGGGATCTCCTGCATGACAGATTTAATATAATTTACGCCAGCGTGACTTATAGCGAAAATCTATGCTAGCTCGTAGATTTCAGTCTGTGGAGCTCTGAAAGTCCAAGTTGCACCAAATTTATTCAGAGCCGTGAGCTTCTTGGGATCTGCTCATATCACGTGTTTTTCTTTTCGTCTGAGATATACATCGTGAAGAGTCCTGACATATACCTCCAACATATGGCACTGACGTACCCTACTGTATAGGCATATATGGACAGTGACGTTAGGGGCTTGGCAAAGCCCTTGATGTCACTGTAAATATATGAACTGGGATGTTAGGAGTTTAAAAAACCGGAAAACCTACGCCAGAGTGTCGGCAACGCTGTGGCCGGGGATTCAAATTCTAGAGGGACTCACTGTCCATATATGCACAGTGATATCAAAGGCTTTAAACTTTTGAGTCCCTGGCCAGAGCATCGCAAGCGCTCTGGCCGGGAACTTCTGTCTTTGGAAAGCTCTCAATGTCACTGTCCATATCTGGACAGTGATGTTAGGAGCTTAAAAGCCCATGAGTCCACGGCCAGAGTGTCGGCAGTGATCTGGCTAGTGATTGCTCTCCTGGAAAGAGCCCCTGACGTCACTGTCCATATCTGGACAGTGATGTAAGGAGCTGAAAAACTCAGGAATCCACGGCCAGAATGTAGGCAACGCTCTAGCCAGTCATTGTTCTCCTGGAAGGAGCCACTGACGTCACTGTCCATATATGAACGGGGATTTGAGATGCTGGAATACCCGGCTAAAGTGTCGGGAACACCCTAGCCGGGAAGTCTACTGCTAAAGGAACCCCTGACATTACTGTCCATGTATCGACAGTGGCGTTAGGGGTTTGTCATGCGAGTGTCGCAGACCAGAGCGTTGGTAAAACTGTGGCCGGGATCCCGCTTCTAGAAGGAACCTCTAGTGTCACTCTCTATATAAGGACGGTAACAGCAGGGGCCCCTCTAGTACTGGAATCCCAGGCCAGAGTGCTACCGATGCTCTAGGCTTGGGATCTAAATGTCTGAATGCCCTTGACATCAACCTATTTCAGCGGGCTACTGTTTAATATTAGCGTATAAAAAAGCTAGTCTTACTAAATTCCACCTATTGGTTTCATGTAACAGCGGGAGGTAGGGTTCTGCTGCTCGACAGATTTACTATAAATTACGCCAAGAATTGGAGTCAATTATACCGGAAATCTATGCCAGATTGTATCTGGCATAGCTTTCAGTTTGTGGAGCCTTGATATTCCAAGTTGTGTCAAATTTATTTAGAGCCGTGCACTTCTTTTTAAACTTATCACAACTTACGACTGCAGGCTTCTGTTTAACACTTGCATATGAAATGTCTGGTTTAATAAATTCCCCTATTTGTTTTAATGTAATATTCTTTAGGACATTAAAGTGAGATATCACAACAACTGACTTTGTCAATTGTTATGGTAGTAGTCGGATATGATCTTTAATAAATTGAAACAATTTTTTAAAGATTTAAAAACAATGTTTGACAACGATAAGTTCTTTCCATGTGTATCTAATGCTGATATGTAACCATGCTCCTTACTTATGTTTTAATATTGTGTGATTGAATTTGATATGCTTGACTGATGGTACTTGTATGACCAGAAGTAGTAGCTAGATGTTTAAGTATCACATTTAGATTAGTTTTATTAATGATACCTAGTTCAACAGATAGAGAGGTCCTATAGGGGAGTACCAAGTCAATGTGAGCTTGAAACTCTGAACAAAAAAATACCAGGTCATGCAGATAAAAAGTAAATTTAGATAAAATGTTACTATTAAAATACAAACCACACAGCTCCCCAAGGTAGAATTTGAGAAACGGCATACTATACCCTTCTGCTACTTTGCTTAAATGGTAAGCAAATTGTTTAGTTTTTGTTTTTTTCTACCTAAAATGGCAGAAAACACACCTATTTTGGAGATGGAAAGGACGGCTAGAGGGGAAATGGAGGAGGCCGGTGTTTTTTAATTACATTTTTCTAGGTGTCTTTTATTCCATTTGCTAACAATTTAGGCAAAGTAGCCCCAAAAGTAAATGTTTTTATAATATATGATTTTTTAAGCATTGTAATAGGACATTTTGGCACACGTGTGTTTTGAGTAAAAAATTTTCCTTTTTAAAACTTTATGCTGTTTTCGCACCTTTTAAAATAGTAAGTCGGACCCAGCGGTAGAGGGGATCTCCTGCATGACAGATTTAATATAATTTACGCCAGCGTGAATTATAGCGAAAATCTATGCTAGCTCGTAGATTTCAGTCTGTGGAGCTCTGAAAGCCCAAGTTGCACCAAATTTATTCAGAGCCGTGAGCTTCTTGGGATCTGCTCATATCACGTGTTTTTCTTTTCGTCTGAGATATACATCGTGAGGAGTCCTGACATATACCTCCAACATATGGCACTGACGTACCCTACTGTATAGGCATATATGGACAGTGACGTTAGGGGCTTGGCAAAGCCCTTGATGTCACTGTAAATATATGAACTGGGATGTTAGGAGTTTAAAAACCCAGAAACCTACGCCAGAGTGTCGGCAACGCTGTGGCCGGGGATTCAAATTCTAGAGGGACTCACTGTCCATATATGGACAGTGATATCAAAGGCTTTAAACTTTTGAGTCCCTGGCCAGAGCATCGCAAGCGCTCTGGCCGGGAACTTCTGTCTTTGGAAAGCTCTCAACGTCACTGTCCATATCTGGACAGTGATGTTAGGAGCTTAAAAGCCCATGAGTCCACGGCCAGAGTGTCGGCAGTGCTCAGGCTAGTGATTGCTCTCCTGGAAAGAGCCCCTGACGTCACTGTCCATATCTGGACAGTGATGTAAGGAGCTGAAAAACTCAGGAATCCACGGCCAGAATGTAGGCAACGCTCTGGCCAGTGATTGCTCTCCTGGAAGGAGCCACTGACGTCACTGTCCATATAAGGACAGTGACGTTAGGGGATTTGAGATGCTGGAATACCCGGCTAAAGTGTCGGGAACGCCCTAGCCGGGAATTCTTCTTCTAAAGGAACCCCTGACATTACTGTCCATGTATCGACTGTGGTGTTAGGGGTTTGTCATGCGAGTGTCGCAGACCAGAGCGTTGGTAAAACTGTGGCCGGGATCCCGCTTCTAGAAGGAGCCTCTAGTGTCACTTTCCATATAAGGACGGTAACGGCAGGGGCCCCTCTAGTACTGGAATCCCAGGCCAGAGTGCTACCGATGCTCTAGGCTTGGGATCTAAATGTCTGAATGCCCTTGACATCAACCTATTTCAGCGGGCTACTGTTTAATATTAGCGTATAAAAAAGCTAGTCTTACTAAATTCCACCTATTGGTTTCATGTAACAGCGGGAGGTAGGGTTCTGCTGCTCGACAGATTTACTATAAATTACGCCAAGAATTGGAGTAAATTATACCGGAAATCTATGCCAGATTGTATCTGGCATAGCTTTCAGTTTGTGGAGCCTTGATATCCCAAGTTGTGTCAAATTTATTTAGAGCCGTGCACTTCTTTTTAAACTTATAACAACTTACTACTTCAGGCTTCTGTTTTACACTTGCATATGAAATGTCTGGTTTAATAAATTCCCCTATTTGTTTCAATGTAACATTCTTTAGGACATAAAAGTGAGATATCACAACAACTGACTTTGTCAATTGTTATGGTAGTAGTCGGATATGATCTTTAATAAATTGAAACAATTTTTTAAAGATTTAAAAACAAGGTTTGACAACGATAAGTTCTTCCCATGTGTATCTAATGCTGATAAGTAACCATGCTCCTTACTTATGTTTTAATATTGTGTGATTGAATTTGATATGCTTGACTGATGGTACTTCTATGATCAGAAGTAGTAGCTAGATGTTTAAGTATCAGATTTAGATTAGTTTTATTAATGATACCTAGTTCAACAGATAGAGAGGTCCTATAGGGGAGTACCAAGTCAATGTGAGCTTGAAACTCTGAACAAAAAAATACCAGGTCATGCAGATAAAAAGTAAATTTAGAGAAAATGTTACTATTAAAATACAAACCACACAGCTCCCCAAGGTAGAATTTGAGAAACGGCATACTATACCCTTCTGCTACTTTGCTTAAATGGTAAGCAAATTGTTTATTTTTTGTTTTTTTCTACCTAAAATGGCAGAAAACACACCTATTTTGGAGATGGAAAGGACGGCTAGAGGGGAAATGGAGGAGGCCAGTGTTTTTTAATTACATTTTTTCTAGGTGTCTTTTATTCCATTTGCTAACAATTTAGGCAAAGTAGCCCCAAAAGTAAATGGTTTTTATAATACATGATTTTTTAAGCATTGTAATAGGACATTTTGGCACACGTCTGTTTTGAGTAAAAAATGTTGCTTTTTAAAACTTTATGCTGTTTTCGCACCTTTTAAAATAGTAAGTCGGACCCAGCAGGAGAGGGGATCTCCTGCATGACAGATTTAATATAATTTACGCCAGCGTGAATTATAGCGAAAATCTATGCTAGCTCGTAGATTTCAGTCTGTGGAGCTCTGAAAGCCCTAGTTGCACCAAATTTATTCAGAGCCGTGAGCTTCTTGGGATCTGCTCATATCACGTGTTTTTCTTTTCGTCTGAGATATACATCATGAGGAGTCCTGACGTATGCCTCCAACATATGGCACTGACGTACCCTACTGTATAGGCATATATGGACAGTGACATTAGGGGCTTGGGAAAGCCCTTGGTGTCACTGTAAATATATGAACTGGGATGTTAGGAGTTTAAAAACCCTGAAACCTACGCCAGAGTGTCGGCAACGCTGTGGCCAGGGATTCAAATTCTAGAGGGACTCACTGTCCATATATGGAGAGTGATATCAAAGGCTTTAAACTTTTTGAGTCCCTGGCCAGAGCATCGCAAGCGCTCTGACCGGGAACTTCTGTCTTTGGAAAGCCCTCGACGTCACTGTCCATTACTGGACAGTGATGTTAGGAGCTTAAAAACTCATGAATTCTCGGCCAGTGTGTCAGCAATGCTCTGGCCAGTGATTGCTCTCCTGGAAAGAGCCCCTTACGTCACTGTCCATATCTGGACAGTGATGTAAGGAGCTGAAAAACCCAGGAATCCACGGCCAGAATGTAGGCAACGCTCTGGCCAGTGATATTGTTATGGTAGTAGTCGGATATGATCGTTAATAAATTGAAATTTTTTTTTAAAGATTTAAAAACAAGGTTTGACAACGATAAGTTCTTCCCATGTGTATCTAATGCTTATATGTAACCATGCTCCTTACTTATGTTTTAATATTGTGTGATTGAATTTGATATGCTTGACTGATGGTACTTGTATGATCAGAAGTAGTAGCTAGATGTTTAAGTATCAGATTTAGATTAGTTTTAGTAATGATACCTTGTTCAACAGATAGAGATGTCCTATAGGGGAGTACCAAGTCAATGTGAGCTTGAAACTCTGAACAAAAAAATACCAGGTCATGCAGATAAAAAGTAAATTTAGATAAAATGTTACTATTAAAATACAAACCACACAGCTCCCCAAGGTAGAATTTGAGAAACGGCATACTATACCCTTCTGCTACTTTGCTTAAATGGTAAGCAAATTGTTTAGTTTTTGTTTTTTTCTACCTAAAATGGCAGAAAACACACCTATTTTGGAGATGGAAAGGACGGCTAGAGGGGAAATGGAGGAGGCCGGTGTTTTTTAATTACATTTTTTCTAGGTGTCTTTTATTCCATTTGCTAACAATTTAGGCAAAGTAGCCCCAAAAGTAAATGTTTTTATAATACATGATTTTTAAAGCATTGTAATAGGACATTTTGGCACACGTCTGTTTTGAGTAAAAAATTTTGCTTTTTAAAACTTTATGCTGTTTTCGCACCTTTTAAAATAGTAAGTTGGACCCAGCGGTAGAGGGGATCTCCTGCATGACAGATTTAATATAATTTACGCCAGCGTGAATTATAGCGAAAATATATGCTAGCTCGTAGATTTCAGTCTGTGGAGCTCTGAAAGCCCAAGTTGCACCAAATTTATTCAGAGCCGTGAGCTTCTTGGGATCTGCTCATATCACGTGTTTTTCTTTTCGTCTGAGATATACATCGTGAGGAGTCCTGACATATACCTCCAACATATGGCACTGACGTACCCTACTGTATAGGCATATATGGACAGTGACGTTAGGGGCTTGGCAAAGCCCTTGATGTCACTGTAAATATATGAACTGGGATGTTAGGAGTTTAAAAACCCAGAAACCTACGCCAGAGTGTCGGCAACGCTGTGGCCGGGGATTCAAATTCTAGAGGGACTCACTGTCCATATATGGACAGTGATATCAAAGGCTTTAAACTTTTGAGTCCCTGGCCAGAGCATCGCAAGCGCTCTGGCCGGGAACTTCTGTCTTTGGAAAGCTCTCAACGTCACTGTCCATATCTGGACAGTGATGTTAGGAGCTTAAAAGCCCATGAGTCCACGGCCAGAGTGTCGGCAGTGCTCAGGCTAGTGATTGCTCTCCTGGAAAGAGCCCCTGACGTCACTGTCCATATCTGGACAGTGATGTAAGGAGCTGAAAAACTCAGGAATCCACGGCCAGAATGTAGGCAACGCTCTGGCCAGTGATTGCTCTCCTGGAAGGAGCCACTGACGTCACTGTCCATATAAGGACAGTGACGTTAGGGGATTTGAGATGCTGGAATACCCGGCTAAAGTGTCGGGAACGCCCTAGCCGGGAATTCTTCTTCTAAAGGAACCCCTGACATTACTGTCCATGTATCGACTGTGGTGTTAGGGGTTTGTCATGCGAGTGTCGCAGACCAGAGCGTTGGTAAAACTGTGGCCGGGATCCCGCTTCTAGAAGGAGCCTCTAGTGTCACTTTCCATATAAGGACGGTAACGGCAGGGGCCCCTCTAGTACTGGAATCCCAGGCCAGAGTGCTACCGATGCTCTAGGCTTGGGATCTAAATGTCTGAATGCCCTTGACATCAACCTATTTCAGCGGGCTACTGTTTAATATTAGCGTATAAAAAAGCTAGTCTTACTAAATTCCACCTATTGGTTTCATGTAACAGCGGGAGGTAGGGTTCTGCTGCTCGACAGATTTACTATAAATTACGCCAAGAATTGGAGTAAATTATACCGGAAATCTATGCCAGATTGTATCTGGCATAGCTTTCAGTTTGTGGAGCCTTGATATCCCAAGTTGTGTCAAATTTATTTAGAGCCGTGCACTTCTTTTTAAACTTATAACAACTTACTACTTCAGGCTTCTGTTTTACACTTGCATATGAAATGTCTGGTTTAATAAATTCCCCTATTTGTTTCAATGTAACATTCTTTAGGACATAAAAGTGAGATATCACAACAACTGACTTTGTCAATTGTTATGGTAGTAGTCGGATATGATCTTTAATAAATTGAAACAATTTTTTAAAGATTTAAAAACAAGGTTTGACAACGATAAGTTCTTCCCATGTGTATCTAATGCTGATAAGTAACCATGCTCCTTACTTATGTTTTAATATTGTGTGATTGAATTTGATATGCTTGACTGATGGTACTTCTATGATCAGAAGTAGTAGCTAGATGTTTAAGTATCAGATTTAGATTAGTTTTATTAATGATACCTAGTTCAACAGATAGAGAGGTCCTATAGGGGAGTACCAAGTCAATGTGAGCTTGAAACTCTGAACAAAAAAATACCAGGTCATGCAGATAAAAAGTAAATTTAGAGAAAATGTTACTATTAAAATACAAACCACACAGCTCCCCAAGGTAGAATTTGAGAAACGGCATACTATACCCTTCTGCTACTTTGCTTAAATGGTAAGCAAATTGTTTATTTTTTGTTTTTTTCTACCTAAAATGGCAGAAAACACACCTATTTTGGAGATGGAAAGGACGGCTAGAGGGGAAATGGAGGAGGCCGGTGCTTTTTAATTACATTTTTTCTAGGTGTCTTTTATTCCATTTGCTAACAATTTAGGCAAAGTAGCCCCAAAAGTAAATGTTTTTATAATACATGATTTTTTAAGCATTGTAATAGGACATTTTGGCACACGTCTGTTTTGAGTAAAAAATTTTGCTTTTTAAAACTTTATGCTGTTTTCGCACCTTTTAAAATAGTAAGTTGGACCCAGCGGTAGAGGGGATCTCCTGCATGACAGATTTAATATAATTTACGCCAGCGTGAATTATAGCGAAAATATATGCTAGCTCGTAGATTTCAGTCTGTGGAGCTCTGAAAGCCCAAGTTGCACCAAATTTATTCAGAGCCGTGAGCTTCTTGGGATCTGCTCATATCACGTGTTTTTCTTTTCGTCTGAGATATACATCGTGAGGAGTCCTGACATATACCTCCAACATATGGCACTGACGTACCCTACTGTATAGGCATATATGGACAGTGACGTTAGGGGCTTGGCAAAGCCCTTGATGTCACTGTAAATATATGAACTGGGATGTTAGGAGTTTAAAAACCCAGAAACCTACGCCAGAGTGTCGGCAACGCTGTGGCCGGGGATTCAAATTCTAGAGGGACTCACTGTCCATATATGGACAGTGATATCAAAGGCTTTAAACTTTTGAGTCCCTGGCCAGAGCATCGCAAGCGCTCTGGCCGGGAACTTCTGTCTTTGGAAAGCTCTCAACGTCACTGTCCATATCTGGACAGTGATGTTAGGAGCTTAAAAGCCCATGAGTCCACGGCCAGAGTGTCGGCAGTGCTCAGGCTAGTGATTGCTCTCCTGGAAAGAGCCCCTGACGTCACTGTCCATATCTGGACAGTGATGTAAGGAGCTGAAAAACTCAGGAATCCACGGCCAGAATGTAGGCAACGCTCTGGCCAGTGATTGCTCTCCTGGAAGGAGCCACTGACGTCACTGTCCATATAAGGACAGTGACGTTAGGGGATTTGAGATGCTGGAATACCCGGCTAAAGTGTCGGGAACGCCCTAGCCGGGAATTCTTCTTCTAAAGGAACCCCTGACATTACTGTCCATGTATCGACTGTGGTGTTAGGGGTTTGTCATGCGAGTGTCGCAGACCAGAGCGTTGGTAAAACTGTGGCCGGGATACCGCTTCTAGAAGGAGCCTCTAGTGTCACTCTCCATATAAGGACGGTAACGGCAGGGGCCCCTCTAGTACTGGAATCCCAGGCCAGAGTGCTACCGATGCTCTAGGCTTGGGATCTAAATGTCTGAATGCCCTTGACATCAACCTATTTCAGCGGGCTACTGTTTAATATTAGCGTATAAAAAAGCTAGTCTTACTAAATTCCACCTATTGGTTTCATGTAACAGCGGGAGGTAGGGTTCTGCTGCTCGACAGATTTACTATAAATTACGCCAAGAATTGGAGTAAATTATACCGGAAATCTATGCCAGATTGTATCTGGCATAGCTTTCAGTTTGTGGAGCCTTGATATCCCAAGTTGTGTCAAATTTATTTAGAGCCGTGCACTTCTTTTTAAACTTATCACAACTTACTACTGCAGGCTTCTGTTTTACACTTGCATATGAAATGTCTGGTTTAATAAATTCCCCTATTTGTTTTAATGTAACATTCTTTAGGACATAAAAGTGAGATATCACAACAACTGACTTTGTCAATTGTTATGGTAGTAGTTGGATATGATCTTTAATAAATTGAAACAATTTTTTAAAGATTTAAAAACAAGGTTTGACAACGATAAGTTCTTCCCATGTGTATCTAATGCTGATATGTAACCATGCTCCTTACTTTTTTTTTAATATTGTGTGATTGAATTTGATATGCTTGACTGATGGTACTTCTATGATCAGAAGTAGTAGCTAGATGTTTAAGTATCAGATTTAGATTAGTTTTATTAATGATACCTAGTTCAACAGATAGAGAGGTCCTATAGGGGAGTACCAAGTCAATGTGAGCTTGAAACTCTGAACAAAAAAATACCAGGTCATGCAGATAAAAAGTAAATTTAGATAAAATGTTACTATTAAAATACAAACCACACAGCTCCCCAAGGTAGAATTTGAGAAACGGCATACTATACCCTTCTGCTACTTTGCTTAAATGGTAAGCAAATTGTTTAGTTTTTGTTTTTTTCTACCTAAAATGGCAGAAAACACACCTATTTTGGAGATGGAAAGGACGGCTAGAGGGGAAATGGAGGAGGCCGGTGTTTTTTAATTACATTTTTTCTAGGTGTCTTTTATTCCATTTGCTAACAATTTAGGCAAAGTAGCCCCAAAAGTAAATGTTTTTATAATACATGATTTTTTAAGCATTGTAATAGGACATTTTGGCACACGTCTGTTTTGAGTAAAAAATTTTGCTTTTTAAAACTTTATGCTGTTTTCGCACCTTTTAAAATAGTAAGTTGGACCCAGCGGTAGAGGGGATCTCCTGCATGACAGATTTAATATAATTTACGCCAGCGTGAATTATAGCGAAAATATATGCTAGCTCGTAGATTTCAGTCTGTGGAGCTCTGAAAGCCCAAGTTGCACCAAATTTATTCAGAGCCGTGAGCTTCTTGGGATCTGCTCATATCACGTGTTTTTCTTTTCGTCTGAGATATACATCGTGAGGAGTCCTGACATATACCTCCAACATATGGCACTGACGTACCCTACTGTATAGGCATATATGGACATTGACGTTAGGGGCTTGGCAAAGCCCTTGATGTCACTGTAAATATATGAACTGGGATGTTAGGAGTTTAAAAACCCAGAAACCTACGCCAGAGTGTCGGCAACGCTGTGGCCGGGGATTCAAATTCTAGAGGGACTCACTGTCCATATATGGACAGTGATATCAAAGGCTTTAAACTTTTGAGTCCCTGGCCAGAGCATCGCAAGCGCTCTGGCCGGGAACTTCTGTCTTTGGAAAGCTCTCAACGTCACTGTCCATATCTGGACAGTGATGTTAGGAGCTTAAAAGCCCATGAGTCCACGGCCAGAGTGTCGGCAGTGCTCAGGCTAGTGATTGCTCTCCTGGAAAGAGCCCCTGACGTCACTGTCCATATCTGGACAGTGATGTAAGGAGCTGAAAAACTCAGGAATCCACGGCCAGAATGTAGGCAACGCTCTGGCCAGCGATTGCTCTCCTGGGAGGAGCCACTGACGTCACTGTCCATATAGGGACAGTGACGTTAGGGGATTTGAGATGCTGGAATACACGGCTAAAGTGTCGGGAACGCCCTAGCCAGGAATTCTGCTGCTAAAGGAACCCCTGACATTACTGTCCATGTATCGACAGTGGCGCTAGGGGTTTGTCATGCGAGTGTCGCAGACCAGAGCGTTGGTAAAACTGTGGCCGGGATCCCGCTTCTAGAAGGAGCCTCTAGTGTCACTCTCCATATAAGGACGGTAACGGCAGGGGCCCCTCTAGTACTGGAATCCCAGGCCAGAGTGCTACCGATGCTCTAGGCTTGGGATCTAAATGTCTGAATGCCCTTGACATCAACCTATTTCAGCGGGCTACTGTTTAATATTAGTGTATGAAAAAGCTAGTCTTACTAAATTCCACCTATTGGTTTCATGTAACAGCGGGAGGTAGGGTTCTGCTGCTCGACAGATTTACTATAAATTACGCCAAGAATTGGAGTAAATTATACCGGAAATCTATGCCAGATTGTATCTGGCATAGCTTTCAGTTTGTGGAGCCTTGATATCCCAAGTTGTGTCAAATTTATTTAGAGCCGTGCACTTCTTTTTAAACTTATCACAACTTACTACTGCAGGCTTCTGTTTAACACTTGCATATGAAATGTCTGGTTTAAAAAATTCCCCTATTTGTTTTAATGTAACATTCTTTAGGACATAAAAGTGAGATATCACAACAACTGACTATCAATTGTTATGGTAGTAGTCAGATATGATCTTTAATAAATTGAAACAATTTTTTAAAGATTTAAAAACAAGGTTTGACAACGATAAGTTCTTCCCATGGGTATCTAATGCTGATATGTAACCATGCTCCTTACTTATGTTTTAATATTGTATGATTGAATCTGATATGCTTGACTGATGGTACTTGTATGATCAGAAGTAGTAGCTAGATGTTTAAGTATCAGATTTATATTAGTTTTATTAATGATACCTAGTTCAACAGATAGAGAGGTCCTATAGGGGAGTACCAAGTCAATGTGAGCTTGAAACTCTGAACAAAAAAATACCAGGTCATGCAGATAAAAAGTAAATTTAGATAAAATGTTACTATTAAAATACAAACCACACAGCTCCCCAAGGTAGAATTTGAGAAACGGCATACTATACCCTTCTGCTACTTTGCTTAAATGGTAAGCAAATTGTTTATTTTTTGTTTTTTTCTACCTAAAATGGCAGAAAACACACCTATTTTGGAGATGGAAAGGACGGCTAGAGGGGAAATGGAGGAGGCCGGTGTTTTTTAATTACATTTTTTCTAGGTGTCTTTTATTCCATTTGCTAACAATTTAGGCAAAGTAGCCCCAAAAGTAAATGTTTTTATAATACATGATTTTTTAAGCATTGTAATAGGACATTTTGGCACACGTCTGTTTTGAGTAAAAAATGTTGCTTTTTAAAACTTTATGCTGTTTTCGCACCTTTTAAAATAGTAAGTCGGACCCAGCGGTAGAGGGGATCTCCTGCATGACAGATTTAATATAATTTACGCCAGCGTGAATTATAGCGAAAATCTATGCTAGCTCGTAGATTTCAGTCTGTGGAGCTCTGAAAGCCCAAGTTGCACCAAATTTATTCAGAGCCGTGAGCTTCTTGGGATCTGCTCATATCACGTGTTTTTCTTTTCGTCTGAGATATACATCGTGAGGAGTCCTGACATATACCTCCAACATATGGCACTGACGTACCCTACTGTATAGGCATATATGGACAGTGACGTTAGGGGCTTGGCAAAGCCATTGATGTCACTGTAAATATATGAACTGGGATGTTAGGAGTTTAAAAACCCAGAAACCTACGCCAGAGTGTCGGCAACGCTGTGGCCGGGGATTCAAATTCTAGAGGGACTCACTGTCCATATATGGACAGTGATATCAAAGGCTTTAAACTTTTGAGTCCCTGGCCAGAGCATCGCAAGCGCTCTGGCCGGGAACTTCTGTCTTTGGAAAGCTCTCAACGTCACTGTCCATATCTGGACAGTGATGTTAGGAGCTTAAAAGCCCATGAGTCCACGGTTAGAGTGTCGGCAGTGCTCTGGCTAGTGATTGCTCTCCTGGAAAGAGCCCCTGACGTCACTGTCCATATCTGGACAGTGATGTAAGGAGCTGAAAAACTCAGGAATCCACGGCCAGAATGTAGGCAACGCTCTGGCCAGTGATTGCTCTCCTGAAAGGAGCCACTGACGTCACTGTCCATATAGGGACAGTGACGTTAGGGGATTTGAGATGCTGGAATACCCGGCTAAAGTGTCGGGAACGCCCTAGCTGGGAATTCTGCTGCTAAAGGAACCCCTGACATTACTGTCCATGTATCGACAGTGGCGCTAGGGGTTTGTCATGCGAGTGTCGTAGACCAGAGCGTTGGTAAAACTGTGGCCGGGATCCCGCTTCTAGAAGTAGCCTCTAGTGTCACTCTCCATATAAGGACGGTAACGGCAGGGGCCCCTCTAGTACTGGAATCCCAGGCCAGAGTGCTACCGATGCTCTAGGCTTGGGATCTAAATGTCTGAATGCCCTTGACATCAACCTATTTCAGCGGGCTACTGTTTAATATTAGCGTATGAAAAAGCTAGTCTTACTAAATTCCACCTATTGGTTTCATGTAACAGCGGGAGGTAGGGTTCTGCTGCTCGACAGATTTACTATAAATTACGCCAAGAATTGGAGTAAATTATACCGGAAATCTATGCCAGATTGTATATGGCATAGCTTTCAGTTTGTGGAGCCTTGATATCCCAAGTTGTGTCAAATTTATTTAGAGCCGTGCACTTCTTTTTAAACTTATCACAACTTACTACTGCAGGCTTCAGTTTAAGGGTATGTGCACACACACTAATTACGTCCGTAATTGACGGACGTATTTCGGCCGCAAGTACCGGACCGAACACAGTGCAGGGAGCTGGGCTCCTAGCATCATACTTATGTACGATGCTAGGAGTCCCTGCTTCGCTGCAGGACAACTCTCTCGTACTGTAATCATGTTTTCAGTACGGGAGAGTTGTCCTGCAGCGAGGCAGGGACTCCTAGCATCGTACATAAGTATGATGCTAGGAGCCCGGCTCCCTGCACTGTGTTCGGTCCAGTACTTGCGGCAGAAATACGTCCGTCAATTACGGACGTAATTAGTGTGTGTGCACATACCCTAACACTTGCATATGAAATGTCTGGTTTAATAAATTCCCCTATTTGTTTTAATGTAACATTCTTTAGGACATAAAAGTGAGATATCACAACAACTGAATTTGTCAATTGTTATGGTAGTAGTCGGATATGATCTTTAATAAATTGAAACAATTTTTTAAAGATTTTAAAACAAGGTTTGACAACGATAAGTTCTTCCCATGTGTATCTAATGCTGATATGTAACCATGCTCCTTACTTATGTTTTAATATTGTGTGATTGAATTTGATATGCTTGACTGATGGTACTTGTATGATCAGAAGTAGTAGCTAGATGTTTAAGTATCAGATTTAGATTAGTTTTATTAATGATACCTAGTTCAACAGATAGAGAGGTCCTATAGGGGAGTACCAAGTCAATGTGAGCTTGAAACTCTGAACAAAAAAATACCAGGTCATGCAGATAAAAAGTAAATTTAGATAAAATGTTACTATTAAAATACAAACCACACAGCTCCCCAAGGTAGAATTTGAGAAACGGCATACTATACCCTTCTGCTACTTTGCTTAACCCCTTGCGTACCTTTGACGTAATAGTACGTCGCTGGCCACTTATTCCAGCGTACCTTCGACGTACTATTACGGCGCAGGAATAAACTGTCACTATGTGAAATCACATAGTGACAGAACAGCGGCGGCAGCTGTCATTGACAGCTAACCGTCTCTGCTACCGGCCTGGGGACCAATTAGCAGTCCCCAATGCCGGCGATTGCTGTGATTGGTCAGTCTCTGAAGACTGACCAATCACAGCCGTCTGTGACGTCGTCTACAGGAGAAAGCTCCTGTCACTTTCTCTGATCTCCTCACTTCTGTGAGATACATGTGGAGATCAGAGAAAGCGGTGTAAAAAAAAAACAACACTTTTTATTAACCCCTTCCCGAAAATGGGCGTATAGTAACGCCCTGAGGATGAAGCGGGCACAGGAGCTGTGCTCGCTCCATCTTCATCGGATGTCGGCTGTAATATACAGCCGACATCCCACTGCAACTACAGCGATCACTGTCCTCTCCGATCGCTGTAGTTTAACCCCTTAAATGCCGCTGTCAATAGCGACAGCGGCATTTAAGTGATTGATACAGAGGGAGGGGGCTCCCTCTGCACCCCATTGCCCCCCCGCGAAAAATCGCGGGGTTCTGATGGTTGCAATGGCAACCAGGAAGCCTAGCAACGGCTTTCTGGTTGCCAGGTACGGGAGCCTATTAGGTCCTGCCCAAGGCAGGACGTAATAGGCTCAACTGTCAGTTGTAAAGTGACAGTTACAATACACTGCACTACACAAGTACATACAGAAGTAGTGCAGTGTATTGTGCAGGGGATCAGAAGATCAGATCTTCCAGTCCCCTAGTATGTGTAAAATAAAAAGTGACAAAAAAGTTAAAAAAAAGTCAAAAAAAAGTTTTAGATAAATAAATAAATACAAGTTTTACGTAATAAAAACAATAATCGCCTTGTTTCCCTGATCAAGCCCTTTATAATTAGAAAAAAAATGAAAAAAAAGACAAAAACTAGACATAATAAGTATCGCCGCGTTCGTATCGGCCTGACCTAAAAAAATATCATATTATTTATCCCGCACGGTGAACACCGTAAAAAAAATACCATAAAAAACAATGGCAGAATTTCCTTTTTTGGTCACGTTGTTTCCAAAAAAATGGAATAAAAAGTGATCAAAAAGTCGTGCGTAGCCAAACCTGGTACCAATAAAAACGACAGTGTGTCACGCAAAAAATGTATGTACTCCGCACAGATTACATATGCCCCCACATTATAAACTGAAACACCAGTAAAACACTAAACAAAACTACTACCAAGCAAAATCTGCGCTCCAAAAGCCAAATTGCGCTCCTTCTGGGCCTGGCAGTGTGCCCAAACAGCGGTTTATGACCACATATGGGGTATTACCGTACTCTGGAGAACTGCTTAACAATTTATGGGGCATATGTCTCCAGTGGTACAAGCTGGGCCCAACGCATTGGGCACTGAAATAGCATATATGTGGAAAATGTCAATTTTCAATCTGCAACATCCACTGTGCACTAATTTCTGCAAAACCTTTGGGGGTCAAAATGCTCACTTACACTACTAGATGAATTCCTTGAGGGGTGTAGTTTCCTAAATGGGGTCACTTCTCGAGGGTTTTCACTGTACTCGTACCTCAGCGCAATGCAACATTGGCGTCAAAAACAAATTTTGTAAAATCTCCACTCCAAAAACGAAATTTCACTTTTTCCGTTTAGACCCTTGCCGTATGTCCAAATAGCCGTTTACAACCACATATGGGGTATTTCCGTAATCAGGAGAAATTGTGTAACACATTTTGGGGTGTCTTTTCTCCTGTATTCCTTGTGGAAATGAAAAATTCTGAGCTAAAGCTACAGGTTATATTTCACGGACCAATTCTAATAAAATCTATAAAACACCTGAGGGCTCAAAATGCTCACTACACCTCTAATTTAATTCTTTCAGGGGTATAGTCTCCAAATTGGGATCACATCTGGGGAATTTCTACTGTACTGGTACTTCAGGGACTCTGCAAATGCGACATGGCCCCCAGAAACCAATTCAGCAAAATCTGAGCTGCATAATCCAAATGGTGCTCCGTCCCTTCTGAGCCCTGCCATGGGTCCAAACAGCAGTTTATTACCACATAATGGGGTATTTCCGTAATCAGGAGAAATTGCTTTACAAATGTTGAGGTGCTTTTTCTCCTTTATTCCTTATAAAAATTAGAAAATTCTGTGTTTTTTCCAAAAAAAAGTCTCTTTTCATCTTCACAGACTAATTCCAATAAATTCAGCAAAAAACCTGTGGGGTCAAAATGATAACTATACCACTAGAAAAATTCCTTGAGGGGTATAGTTTCCAAAATGGGGTCACTTTTGGGGGGATTCCACTGTTTAGGTCCCTCCAGGGCGTTGCAAACGTGACACGGCACTGAAAACCATTCCAGTAAAATCAGAGCTCCAAAATCCAAATGGCGCTCCCTCCCTTCTGAGCCCTGCTGTGGGTCCAAACAGCAGTTTATTACCACATATGGGGTATTTCCGTAATCGCGAGAAATTGCTTTACAAATGTTGGGGTGCTTTCTCTCCTTTATTTCTTGCAAAAATTAGAAATTTTTACGTTTTTCCAGAAAAAAAGTAGATTTTCATTTTCACAGACTAACTCCAGAAAATATAGCAAAATACCTGTGGGGTCAAAATGCTAACTATACCCCTAGATAAATTCCATGAGGGGTGTAGTTTAAAAAATGGGGGTCACTTTTGGGGGTTTCCACTGTTTTGGCACCACAAGACCTCTTCAAACCTGACATGGCGCCTAAAATATATTCTGAAAAAAGGAGGCCCCAAAATCCACCAGGTGCTCCTTTGCTTCTGAGGCCTGTGTTTCAGTCCATTATCACACTAGGGCCACATGTGGGATATTTCTAAAAACTGCAGAATCTGGGCAATAAATATTGAGTTGCGTTTCTCAGGTAAAACCTTCTGTGGTACAGAAGAAAATGTATTACATATGAATTTTGTAAAAAAAAATGAAATTTGAAAATTTCAGCTCTACTTTCCTTCAATTCCTGTAAAACGCCTAAAGAGTTGAAACACTTTCTGAATGCTGTTTTGGATACTTTGAGGGGTGCAGTTTTCAAAATGGGGTGTTTTATGGGGGTTTCTAATATATAGGGCACTCAAAACCACTTCAGAACTGAACTCGTCCCTGAAAAAATCGCTTTTTGAAATTTTCTTAAAAATATGAGAAATTGCTGCTAAAGTTCTAAGCCTTGTGAAGTCATAGAAAAATAAAAGGATGTTCAAAAAACGATGCAAACATAAAGTAGACATATGGGAGATGTTAATTGGTAACTATTTTGTGTGGTATTACCATCTGTTTTACAAGCAGATACATTTAAAATGGGAAAAATCATAATTTCTTCATATTTTCGCTAAATGTTGGTGTTTTTCACAAATAAGCAATGAATTTATCGACCAAATTTTTGCACTAAACTAAAGTACAATATGTCACGAGAAAACAATCTCAGAATCAATTGGATAGGTAAAAGCATTCCGGAGTTATTACCACATAAAGTGATACATGTCAGATTTGAAAAAATGGGTCTGGTCCTCAAGGCCAAAATGAGCTGGGTACTCAAGGGGTTAAATGGTAAGCAAATTGTTTATTTTTTGTTTTTTTCTACCTAAAATGGCAGAAAACACACCTATTTTGGAGATGGAAAGGACGGCTAGAGGGGAAATGGAGGAGGCCGGTGTTTTTTAATTACATTTTTTCTAGGTGTCTTTTATTCCATTTGCTAACAATTTAGGCAAAGTAGCCCCAAAAGTAAATGTTTTTATAACACATGATTTTTTAAGCATTGTAATAGGACATTTTGTCACACGTCTGTTTTGAGTAAAAAATTTTGCTTTTTAAAACTTTATGCTGTTTTCGCACCTTTTAAAATAGTAAGTCGGACCCAGCGGTAGAGGGGATCTCCTGCATGACAGATTTAATATAATTTACGCCAGCGTGAATTATAGCGAAAATCTATGCTAGCTCGTAGATTTCAGTCTGTGGAGCTCTGAAAGCCCAAGTTGCACCAAATTTATTCAGGGCCGTGAGCTTCTTGGGATCTGCTCATATCACGTGTTTTTCTTTTCGTCTGAGAAATGCATCGTGAGGAGTCCTGACATATACCTCCAACATATGGCACTGACGTACCCTACTGTATAGGCATATATGGACAGTGACGTTAGGGGCTTTGCAAAGCCCTTGATGTCACTGTAAATATATGAACTGGGATGTTAGGAGTTTAAAAACCCAGAAACCTACGCCAGAGTGTCGGCAACGCTGTGGCCGGGGATTCAAATTCTAGAGGGACTCACTGTCCATATATGGACAGTGATATCAAAGGCTTTAAACTTTTGAGTCCCTGGCCAGAGCATCGCAAGCGCTCTGGCCGGGAACTTCTGTCTTTGGAAAGCTCTCAACGTCACTGTCCATATCTGGACAGTGATGTTAGGAGCTTAAAAGCCCATGAGTCCACGGCCAGAGTGTCGGCAGTGCTCTGGCTAGTGATTGCTCTCCTGGAAAGAGCCCCTGACGTCACTGTCCATATCTGGACAGTGATGTAAGGAGCTGAAAAACTCAGGAATCCACAGCCAGAATGTAGGCAACGCTCTGGCCAGTGATTGCTCTCCTGGGAGGAGCCACTGACGTCACTGTCCATATAGGGACAGTGACATTAGGGGATTTGAGATGCTGGAATACCCGGCTAAAGTGTCGGGAACGCCGTAGCCGGGAATTCTGCTGCTAAAGGAACCCCTGACATTACTGTCCATGTATCGACAGTGGCGCTAGGGGTTTGTCATGCGAGTGTCGCAGACCAGAGCGTTGGTAAAACTGTGGCCGGGATCCCGCTTTTAGAAGGAGCCTCTAGTGTCACTCTCCATATAAGGACGGTAACGGCAGGGGCCCCTCTAGTACTGGAATCCCAGGCCAGAGTGCTACCGATGCTTTAGGCTTGGGATCTAAATGTCAGAATGCCCTTGACATCAACCTATTTCAGCGGGCTACTGTTTAATATTAGCGTATAAAAAAGCTAGTCTTACTAAATTCCAACTATTGGTTTCATGTAACAGCGGGAGGTAGGGTTCTGCTGCTCGACAGATTTACTATAAATTACGCCAAGAATTGGAGTAAATTATACCGGAAATCTATGCCAGATACATATCTGGACAGTGATGGAAGGAGCTGAAAAACCCAGGAATCCACGGGCAGAATGTCGGCAACGCTCTGGCCAGTCATTGCTCTCCTGGAAGGAGCCACTGACGCCACTGTCCATATATGGACAGTGACGTTAGGGGATTTGATATGCTAGAATACCCGGCTAATGTGTTGGCAACGCCCTAGCCGGGGATTCTGCTGCTAAAGGAACCCCTGACATTACTGTCCATGTATCGACAGTGGTGTTAGGGGTTTGTCATGCGAGTGTTGCAGACCAGAGCGTTGGTAAAACTGTGGCCAGGATCCCGCTTCTAGAGGGAGCCTCTAACGTCACTCCCCGTATAAGGATGGTAACGGCAGGGTTCCCTCTAGTTTTGGATTCCCTGGTCAGAGTGCTACTGATGCTCCTGCATGACAGATTTAATATAATTTACGCCAGCGTGAATTATAGCGAAAATCTATGCTAGCTCGTAGATTTCAGTCTGTGGAGCTCTGAAAGCCCAAGTTGCACCAAATTTATTCAGAGCCGTGAGCTTCTTGGGATCTGCTCATATCACGTGTTTTTCTTTTCGTCTGAGATATACATCGTGAGGAGTCCTGACATATACCTCCAACATATGGCACTGACGTACCCTACTGTATAGGCATATATGAACAGTGACGTTAGGGGCTTGGCAAAGCCCTTGATGTCACTGTAAATATATGAACTGGGATGTTAGGAGTTTAAAAACCCAGAAACCTACGCCAGAGTGTCGGCAACGCTGTGGCCGGGCATTTAAATTCTACAGGGACTCACTGTCCATATATGGACAGTGATATCAAAGGCTTTAAACTTTTGAGTCCCTTGCCAGAGCATCGCAAGCTCTCTGGCCGGGAACTTCTGTCTTTGGAAAGCTCTCAACGTCACTGTCCATATCTGGACAGTGATGTTAGGAGCTTAAAAGCCCATGAGTCCACGGCCAGAGTGTCGGAAGTGCTCTAGCTAGTGATTGCTCTCCTGAAAAGAGCCCCTGACGTCACTGTCCATATCTGGACAGTGATGGAAGGAGCTGAAAATCTCAGGAATCCACAGCCAGAATGTAGGCAACGCTCTGGCCAGTGATTGCTCTCCTGGAAGGAGCCACTGACGTCACTGTCCATATAGGGACAGTGACGTTAGAAGATTTGAGATGCTGGAATACCCGGCTAAAGTGTCGGGAACTCCCTAGCCAGGAATTCTGCTGCTAAAGGAACCCCTGACATTACTTTCCATGTATCGACAGTGGCTTTAGGGGTTTCTCATGCGAGTGTCGCAGACCAGAGCGTTGGTAAAACTGTGGCCGGGATCCCGCTTCTAGAGGGAGCCTCTTGTGTCACTCTCCATATAAGGACGGTAACGGCAGGGGCCCCTCTAGTACTGGAATCCCTGGCCAGAGTGCTACCGATGCTCTAGGCTTGGGATCTAAAAGTCTGAATGCCCTTGACATCAACTTATTTCAGCGCGCTACTGTTTAATATTAGCGTATAAAAAAGCCAGTCTTACTAAATTCCACCTATTGGTTTCATGTAACAGCGGGAGGTATGGTCCTGCTGCTCGACAGATTTACTATAAATTACGCCAAGAAATGGAGAAAATGATACCGGAAATCTATGCCAGATTGTATCTGGCATAGCTTTCAGTTTGTGGAGCCTTGATATCCCAAGTTGTGTCAAATTTATTTAGAGCCGTGCACTTCTTTATAAACTTATCACAACTTACTACGGCAGGCTTCTGTTTAACATTTGCATATGAAATGCCAGGTTTAATAAATTCCCCTATTAGTTTTAATGTAATATGCTTTAGGACTTAAAAGTAAGATATCACAACAACTGACTTTGTCAATTGTTATGGTAGTAGTCGGATATGATCTTTAATAAATTGAAACAATTTTTTAAAGATTTAAAAACAAGGTTTGACAACGATAAGTTCTTCCCATGTGTATCTAATGCTGATATGTAACATGCTCCTTACTTATGTTTTAATATTGTGTGATTGAATTTGATATGCTTGACTGATGGTACTTGTATGATCAGAAGTAGTAGCTAGATGTTTAAGTATCAGAATTAGATTAGTTTTAGTAATGATACCTTGTTCAACAGATAGAGAGGTCCTATAGGGGAGTACCAAGTCAATGTGAGCTTGAAACTCTGAACAAAAAAATACCAGGTCATGCAGATAAAAAGTAAATTTAGATAAAATGTTACTATTAAAATACAAACCACACAGCTCCCCAAGGTAGAATTTGAGAAACGGCATACTATACCCTCCTGCTATTTTGCTTAAATGGTAAGCAAATTGTTTATTTTTTGTTTTTTTCTACCTAAAATGGCAGAAAACACACCTATTTTGGAGATGGAAAGGACGGCTAGAGGGGAAATGGAGGAGGCCGGTGTTTTTTAATTAAATTTTTTCTAGGTGTCTTTTATTCCATTTGCTAACAATTTAGGCAAAGTAGCCCCAAAAGTAAATGGTTTTTATAATACATGATTTTTTAAGCATTGTAATAGGACATTTTGGCACACGTCTGTTTTGAGTAAATATTTTGCTTTTTAAAACTTTATGCTGTTTTCGCACCTTTTAAAATAGTAAGTCGGACCCAGCGGTAGAGGGGATCTCCTGCATGACAGATTTAATATAATTTACGCCAGCGTGAATTATAGCGAAAATCTATGCTAGCTCGTAGATTTCAGTCTGTGGAGCTCTGAAAGCTCAAGTTGCACCAAATTTATTCAGAGCCGTGAGCTTCTTGGGATCTGCTTATTTCATGTGTTTTTCTTTTCGTCTGAGATATACATCGTGAGGAGTCCTGACGTATACCTCCAACATATGGCACTGACGTACCCTACTGTATAGGCATATATGGACAGTGACGTTAGGGGCTTGGGAAAGCCCTTGATGTCACTGTAAATATATGAACTGGGATGTTAGGAGTTTAAAAACCCAGAAACCTACGCCAGAGTGTCGGCAACGCTGTGGCCGGGAATTCAAATTCTAGAGGGACTCACTGTCCATATATGGACAGTGATATCAAAGGCTTTAAACTTTTGAGTCCCTGGCCAGAGCATCACAAGCGCTCTGGCCGGGAACTACTGTCTTTGGAAAGCTCTCAACGTCACTGTCCATATCTGGACAGTGATGTTAGGAGCTTAAAAGCCCATGAGTACACGGCCAGAGTGTCAGCAGTGCTCTGGCTAGTGATTGCTCTCCTGGAAAGAGCCCATGACGTCACTGTCCATATCTGGACAGTGATGTAAGGAGCTGAAAAACTCAGGAATCCACGGCCAGAATGTAGGCAATGCTCTGGCCAGTGATTGCTTTCCTGGAAGGAGCCACTGACGTCACTGTCCATATAGGGACAGTGACGTTAGGGGATTTGAGATGCTGGAATACCCGGCTAAAGTGTCGGGAACGCACTAGCCTGGAATTCTGCTGCTAAAGGAACCCCTGACATTACTTTCCATGTATCGACAGTGGCTTTAGGGGTTTGTCATGCGAGTGTCGCAGACCAGAGCGTTGGTAAAACTGTGGCCGGGATCCCGCTTCTAGAGGGAGCCTCTTGTGTCACTCTCCATATAAGGACGGTAACGGCAGGGGCCCCTCTAGTACTGGAATCCCTGGCCAGAGTGCTACCGATGCTCTAGGCTTGGGATCTAAAAGTCTGAATGCCCTTGACATCAACTTATTTCAGCGCGCTACTGTTTAATATTAGCGTATAAAAAAGCCAGTCTTACTAAATTCCACCTATTGGTTTCATGTAACAGCGGGAGGTAGGGTCCTGCTGCTCGACAGATTTACTATAAATTACGCCAAGAAATGGAGAAAATGATACCGGAAATCTATGCCAGATTGTATCTGGCATAGCTTTCAGTTTGTGGAGCCTTGATATTCCAAGTTGTGTCAAATTTATTTAGAGCCGTGCACTTCTTTATAAACTTATCACAACTTACTACGGCAGGCTTCTGTTTAACATTTGCATATGAAATGCCAGGTTTAATAAATTCCCCTATTAGTTTTAATGTAATATGCTTTAGGACTTAAAAGTAAGATATCACAACAACTGACTTTGTCAATTGTTATGGTAGTAGTCGGATATGATCTTTAATAAATTGAAACAATTTTTTAAAGATTTAAAAACAAGGTTTAACAACGATAAGTTCTTCCCATGTGTATCTAATGCTGATATGTAACATGCTCCTTACTTATGTTTTAATATTGTGTGATTGAATTTGATATGCTTGACTGATGGTACTTGTATGATCAGAAGTAGTAATGATACCTTGTTCAACAGATAGAGAGGTCCTATAGGGGAGTACCAAGTCAATGTGAGCTTGAAACTCTGAACAAAAAAATACCAGGTCATGCAGATAAAAAGTAAATTTAGATAAAATGTTACTATTAAAATACAAACCACACAGCTCCCCAAGGTAGAATTTGAGAAACGGCATACTATACCCTCGTGCTACTTTGCTTAACCCCTTAAGGGGACACGGCCAATTTTAGCCTTGAGGACAGAGCAATTTTTTTTACATTTCCCTCTTTGCATCCCGACGCTCATAACGCTTTTATTTTTTGTACGACATAGTTGTATGAGACTTTGTTTTTTGCGGGACGAGTTGTACTTTATGTACGTACCATTTTTTGGTACAAATACATTATCGTTTAATTTCTATAAATTTTTAATTAGATTAAAATGAAGAAAAAAAGCAGTTGCGCAGCAGTTTTAATATTTATTTTTTTACACCATACACCGATCATCATAAATAATGGTATACATTTGTTGTACACGTTGTTACGGTCGTGGCGATACCAAATATGTCTATATTATTTCATGTTTTTGGACTTATATTTTAAAAAGTTTATTTATTATAAAAAATGTGTGTTTCTGTGTATTTTTTTTACTTATTTATTTATTTACCATTATTTTTTTTTTACATTTATTTAACTTTTTTTGTTAATCCCATAAAGGGATTTATCATTTTGATTTTTATTTTGTAACTGCAATGTACTGGCATAGATCTATATGCCAGTACATTAGCCTGTTACTGATCGTACACAGGCAGTTGTTAGGACATACCTCAGTATGCCCTAACAACAGGAAATATGTTCAGACAGCCCTGGGGTCCTTCACTGGACCCTGGGCTGTCTGGCCATACGAGTTGTGGGCTTTGATCGCGTCACAGTTATATTCTGTGACGCGATCAATGTGCAGTCCCCTCTCTTTGAACGCCGCGATCAGCTGTCATCGCGGCGTTCAAAGGGTTAACAGCGGAGAGAAGATGTTTCTCTCCTCTCCGCTGTCAGAGCGGGGCCGTGGCTGTGTATTACAGCCGTTGCCCCGCTCTCGATCGCACACACAGAGACGGCAGAGACTGCTGTCACACAGGACGAGTATGCTCGTCCTAATGCGCGAAGTGCTCGCCGCTCAGGACGAGCATACTCGTCCTGTGTCGGCAACCAGTTAAATGGTAAGCAAATTGTTTATTTTTTGTTTTTTTCTACCTAAAATGGCAGAAAACACACCTATTTTGGAGATGGAAAGGACGGCTAGAGGGGAAATGGAGGAGGCCGGTGTTTTTTAATTACATTTTTTCTAGGTGTCTTTTATTCCATTTGCTAACAATTTAGGCAAAGTAGCCCCAAAAGTAAATGGTTTTTATAATACATGATTTTTTAAGCATTGTAATAGGACATTTTGGCACACGTCTGTTTTGAGTAAAAAATGTTGCTTTTTAAAACTTTATGCTGTTTTCGCACCTTTTAAAATAGTAAGTCGGACCCAGCAGGAGAGGGGATCTCCTGCATGACAGATTTAATATAATTTACGCCAGCGTGAATTATAGCGAAAATCTATGCTAGCTCGTAGATTTCAGTCTGTGGAGCTCTGAAAGCCCTAGTTGCACCAAATTTATTCAGAGCCGTGAGCTTCTTGGGATCTGCTCATATCACGTGTTTTTCTTTTCGTCTGAGATATACATCATGAGGAGTCCTGACGTATACCTCCAACATATGGCACTGACGTACCCTACTGTATAGGCATATATGGACAGTGACATTAGGGGCTTGGGAAAGCCCTTGGTGTCACTGTAAATATATGAACTGGGATGTTAGGAGTTTAAAAACCCTGAAACCTACGCCAGAGTGTCGGCAACGCTGTGGCCAGGGATTCAAATTCTAGAGGGACTCACTGTCCATATATGGAGAGTGATATCAAAGGCTTTAAACTTTTTGAGTCCCTGGCCAGAGCATCGCAAGCGCTCTGACCGGGAACTTCTGTCTTTGGAAAGCCCTCGACGTCACTGTCCATTACTGGACAGTGATGTTAGGAGCTTAAAAACTCATGAATCCTCGGCCAGTGTGTCAGCAATGCTCTGGCCAGTGATTGCTCTCCTGGAAAGAGCCCCTTACGTCACTGTCCATATCTGGACAGTGATGTAAGGAGCTGAAAAACCCAGGAATCCACGGCCAGAATGTAGGCAACGCTCTGGCCAGTGATATTGTTATGGTAGTAGTCGGATATGATCGTTAATAAATTGAATTTTTTTTTTAAAGATTTAAAAACAAGGTTTGACAACGATAAGTTCTTCCCATGTGTATCTAATGCTTATATGTAACCATGCTCCTTACTTATGTTTTAATATTGTGTGATTGAATTTGATATGCTTGACTGATGGTACTTGTATGATCAGAAGTAGTAGCTAGATGTTTAAGTATCAGATTTAGATTAGTTTTAGTAATGATACCTTGTTCAACAGATAGAGATGTCCTATAGGGGAGTACCAAGTCAATGTGAGCTTGAAACTCTGAACAAAAAAATACCAGGTCATGCAGATAAAAAGTAAATTTAGATAAAATGTTACTATTAAAATACAAACCACACAGCTTCTCAAGGTAGAATTTGAGAAACGCCATACTATACCCTCCTGCTACTTTGCTTAAATGGTAAGCAAATTTTTTATTTTTTGTTTTTTTCTACCTAAAATGGCAGAAAACACACCTATTTTGGAGATGGAAAGGACGGCTAGAAGGGAAATGGAGGAGGCCGGTGTTTTTTAATTACATTTTTTCTAGGTGTCTTTTATTCCATTTGCTAACAATTTAGGCAAAGTAGCCCCAAAAGTAAATGTTTTTATAATACATGATTTTTTAAGCATTTTTACACACGTCTGTTTTGAGTAAAAAATTTTGCTTTTTAAAACTTTATGCTGTTTTCACACCTTTTAAAATAGTAAGTCGGACCCAGCGAGAGAGGGGATCTCCTGCATGACAGATTTAATATAATTTACGCCAGCGTGAATTATAGCGAAAATCTATGCTAGCTCGTAGATTTCAGTCTGTGGAGCTCTGAAAGCCCAAGTTGCACCAAATTTATTCAGAGCCGTGAGCTTCTTGGCATCTGGTCATATCATGTGTTTTTCTTTTCATCTGAGATATACATCGTGAGGAGTCCTGACGTATACCTCCAACATATGGCACTGACGTACCGTACTGTATAGGCATATATGGACAGTGACGTTAGGGGCTTGGGAAAGCCCTTGATGTCACTGTAAATATATGAACTGGGATGTTAGGAGTTTGAAAAGCCAGAAACCTATGCCAGAGTGTCGGCAACGTTGTGGCCGGGGATTCAAATTCTAGAGGGACTCACTGTCCATATAATGGAGAGTGATATCAAAGGCTTTAAACTTTTGAGTCCCTGGCTAGAGCATCGCAAGCGCTCTGGCCGGGAACTTCTGTCTTTGGAAAGCCCTCGACGTCACTGTCCATAACTGGACAGTGATGTTAGGAGCTTAAAAACCCATGAATCCACGGCCAGTGTGTCGGCAATGCTCTGGCCGGTGATTGCTCTCCTGGAAAGAGCCCCTTACGTCACTGTCCATATCTGGACAGTGATGGAAGGAGCTGAAAAACCCAGGAATCCACGGGCAGAATGTCGGCAACGCTCTGGCCAGTCATTGCTCTCCTGGAAGGAGCCACTGACGCCACTGTCCATATATGGACAGTGACGTTAGGGGATTTGATATGCTAGAATACCCGGCTAATGTGTTGGCAACGCCCTAGCCGGGGATTCTGCTGCTAAAGGAACCCCTGACATTACTGTCCATGTATCGACAGTGGTGTTAGGGGTTTGTCATGCGAGTGTTGCAGACCAGAGCGTTGGTAAAACTGTGGCCAGGATCCCGCTTCTAGAGGGAGCCTCTAACGTCACTCCCCGTATAAGGATGGTAACGGCAGGGTTCCCTCTAGTTTTGGATTCCCTGGTCAGCGTGCTACTGATGCTCTAGGCTCGGGATCTAAATGTCTGAATGCCCTTGACATCAACTTATTTCAGCGGCCTACTGTTTAATATTAGCGTATAACAAAGCCAGTCTTACTAAATTCCACCCATTGGTTTCATGTATCAGCGGGAGGTAGGGTTCTGCTGCTCGACAGATTTACTATAAATTACGCCAAGAATTGGAGTAAATTATACCGGAAATCTATGCCAGATTGTATCTGGCATAGCTTTCAGTTTGTGGAGCCTTGATATCCCAAGTTGTGTCAAATTTATTTAGAGCCGTGCACTTCTTTTTAAACTTATCACAACTTACTACTGCAGGCTTCTGTTTAACACTTGCATATGAAATGCCAGGTTTAATAAATTCCCCTATTTGTTTTAATGTAACATGCTTTAGGACTTAAAAGTGAGATATCACAACAACTGACTTTGTCAATTGTTATGGTAGTAGTCGGATATGATCGTTAATAAATTGAAACAATTTTTTAAAGATTTAAAAACAAGGTTTGACAACGTTAAGTTCTTCCCATGTGTATCTAATGCTGATATGTAACCATGCTCCTTACTTATGTTTTAATATTGTGTGATTGAATTTGATATGCTTGACTGATGGTACTTGTATGATCAGAAGTAGTAGCTAGATGTTTAAGTATCAGATTTAGATTAGTTTTGGTAATGATACCTAGTTCAATAGATAGAGAGGTCCTTTAGGGCAGTACCAAGTCAATGTGAGCTTGAAACTCTGAACAAAAAAATACCAGGTCATGCAGATAAAAAGTAAATTTAGATAAAATATTACTATTAAAATACAAACCAGACAGCTCCCCAAGGTAGATTTTGAGAAACGGCATACTATACCCTCCTGCTACTTTGCTTAAATGGTAAGCAAATTGTTTATTTTTTGTTTTTTTCTACCTAAAATGGCAGAAAACACACCTATTTTGCAGATGGAAAGGACGGCTAGAGGGGAAATGGAGGAGGCCGGTGTTTTTTAATTACATTTTTTCTAGGTGTCTTTTATTCCATTTGCTAACAATTTAGGCAAAGTAGCCCCAAAAGTAAATGTTTTTATAATACATGATTTTTTAAGCATTTTGACACACGTCTGTTTTGAGTAAAAAATTTTGCTTTTTAAAACTTTATGCTGTTTTCACACCTTTTAAAATAGTAAGTCGGACCCAGCGAGAGAGGGGATCTCCTGCATGACAGATTTAATATAATTTACGCCAGCGTGAATTATAGCGAAAATCTATGCTAGCTCGTAGATTTCAGTCTGTGGAGCTCTGAAAGCCCAAGTTGCACCAAATTTATTCAGAGCCGTGAGCTTCTTGGGATCTGCTCATATCACGTGTTTTTCTTTTCATCTGAGATATACATCGTGAGGAGTCCTGACGTATACCTCCAACATATGGCACTGACGTACCGTACTGTATAGGCATATATGGACAGTGACTTTAGGGGATTTGAGATGAGGGATTTGAGATGCTGGAATACCCGGCTAAAGTGTCGTCAACGCCCTAGCCGGGGATTCTGCTGCTAAAGGAACCCCTGACATTACTGTCGACCGTGGCGTTAGGTGTTTGTCATCCTATCTCGGATACACACACTGGGGCCGGTTTTATAGGAAGCATATGTTTTTAAAGTGTGGGAGGAAACCGGAATACCCGGAAGAAAATCCACGCAAACACAGGAAGAACATACAAGCTCACATTTGAATCCAGGACCCCAGCACTGCTGCTGTTTCTGATACTGTTTTTTTTTAATAAACAATTGACGCTGCTTGCCCTGATCTGTGTTCTGAACATATGCGCATGTTTCGAAAGTCTTCAGATAGGGTACTAACATTGTATAGTTAACTCGTTAGTGACCGCCAATACATGGCCACTAACAGGCTTTATTCTGATTCATGTGCCTTACTTATTATGGCACTGCATCAGAATAAATCTGAGCCGCCGGGAGCAGTGAAATTACTTTGCTCTCAGCTACCGTAGGTAACTGAGGTTTGGGAGGAGACAAGCTTGAGCGGGCGGGATCAAAATCAGCATCGATCCCGCCCTTTTAACCCCTCCGATGTGGCGGTCAATAACGACAGCCGCATCTGAGTGGTTTTAGAGGGAGGGGGCTCCCTCTCTCACCCCACCAGTACACCCGCGATGCGATCGGTGGATAAAAGAGGCCCCCCAGGTCTGCCTCTAATGAATGCCAGAGGTATGGCCTAACAGATGCCTGTCAGTGTAAAACTGACAGGCAATAATATACTGCAGTACAGAAGTATTGCAATGTATTATGAAAGGAACCAAATGATCGCATAGTAAAGCCCCCTAGTAGGACTAATAAAAAGAAAAATAAAGCTTAATAAAGTTAATAAATAAATATAAATCTCAAGTAAAAAACAATTAAAAACCCACTTTTTCCCCTTACAAAATGCCCCAACTATAAATCTATTACATTATTTAACCCTGTACGGGCAGCGCCATAAAAAATAAAGTAAAAAAACAATGCTAGAATTGCTGTTTTCTGTTCATCCTGACTTCAACAAAATCTGATACAAAGTGATCAAAAAGTCGCATGTACTCCAAAATGGTACCAATAAAAACTACAAGTCATCCCGCCAAAAAAATCCCTCATACAGCTGCATCAGCAGAAAAAAATAAAAAGTTATGGCTCTTAAAATATGGCAACACAAAAATGAATAATTTAGAAAAATAATGTGTAAGGCCCCATGCACATGACCGTACATTTCATCTGTAATTACAGACCAATTTATATATTTTGCCAACGGACACCGTCCCATATATTTATGGGAAGGTGCTCGGGCCATAGGAAGCTTCCGTAAAAAATACATGTCTTATTTTTTTATTTTACAGACCATTCTCCCATATTTTATAATGGGAGCATGGCCCGCAAATGGGGACGACTGTCCGTGGCCGGCCGTAACCGTAATCACGGACTGGGATTACAGCTACAGTCGTTTGCAGCGGGCCTAAGGCTGGGTTCACACGTGGCGGAATTTCACTTGAATTCCGCTGCGGACACTCCGCAGCGTTAATCCGCAGCGGAGCCGTTTCTCCATTGACTTCCACTTAAATTTAGAAGTGTTAGTTTAGACGATGCGTAAAATTCCGCTGCGGAGCATAGGCTGCGGAGCGGAATTTGGTGTCTGCAGCATGCTCTGTCTGTTGCGGAGCAGTGGCGGACTGGTTGCGGACTCATGGCGGAATTTCTCCATTGACTTCAATGGAGATTCTAAATTCCGCAATGAAGTCCGCAGCTGTCATGCACATGTTATGTGTGCTGCGGATGCGTCTTGCTTTTTTGACATGACATTTCTTCATTCTGGCTGGACCTATGTATTTCTAGGTCTACAGCCAGACTGAGGAAGTCAATGGGGCTCCCGTAATTACGGGAGCGTTGCTAGGAGACGTCAGTAAATAGTCACTGTCCAGGGTGCTGAAAGAGTTAAGCGATCGGCAGTAACTGTTTCTGCACCCTGGACAGTGACTACCGATCCCAATATACAGCAACCTGTAAAAAAATAGAAGTTCATACTTACCGAGAACTCCCTGCTTCTGTCTCCAGTCCAGCTTCCCAGGATGACGTTTCAGTCTAAGTGACGGCTGCAGCCAATCACAGGCTGCAGCGGTTACATGGACTGCCGCGTCATCCAGGGAGGTAGGGCTGGATGCCGAAAGAGGGACGCGTCACCAAGACAACGGCCGGTAAGTATGAAATTCGTTTACTTTCACTAGGGAAAGTGCTGTCCCTTCTCTCTATCCTGCACTGATAGAGAGAAGGGAAGCACTTTTTCCGCAGTCCGCAGCAGCTAGTCCGCATCAATTTACTGCACATTTTGGGCAGATCCGCAGCCGTAATCCGCTACCCGAATTAGGTGCGGCATTGATGCGGACAGTTGCGGAGGAAATCCGCCACGTGGGGGCATGCCCTTAAAGTAGTAAAACATAAGAAAACTTTTATAATTCTATTCCCCCCAAAAAAAGTTAATAAAAGTTAATCAATAAATTATATGTACCCAAAAATAGTGCTATTAAAAAATACAACTTGTCTCGCAAAAAACAAGTCCCTATGTGTCACGTTGGGTTCGTGGACCCACTGGGTCATACCGCCTTACCGGTATGGCAGCTAGCCAACAGGGCGCAGGTCACAGTCTATAGTTCGTATAGTTAACCATGGATTTGTCATGAAAAGGGTGAAATACAAATTCTTCCACCTTTCCGCAGCAGAACAGAACATGCTGCGGATTTTCAAATCTGCAAGCCCGAACAACCCTGCTGATTTTTTCTGCAATGTGTGAATGAGGTTCGGAAAACTTGCAATGCAGGTTGCTGCAGATCTTTGGTGAAGGATCCATGCAGAAAATCTGGAACAAATACACCCCCGCGTGAACATAGTTTTTCTGAACAAAGAACAAAAACCATAGAAAGGAATATTCTAATCTACTGTATGCCATCTGTTGCTGCACAATAATTACACGTTATGACAAATTGATAAATAAACATTTTTAAACATCCTGGCATGGACTGCGACCATTTCTTAGGCCCAGGCATCGCCATGTTCTGGCTTGTTCAGGACCCAGTAGTAAAAGATTGAGAAGCCGTGGTCTAGATCACTGGGAATGAGACTCAATTTGGCATTAAAAACTGCAACATACAGTTGTTGAAAATGAATACACTGGGAACATTTTCATTATGGGATTTCCCTTCCTTACACATTATAATATCTGCATTGTTTGATTTGCGTGAAATTATTGTCCAAAAAGATTATTGATAAAAATTATATTTGTCCAGTTTTAAACATAATTCCTGAAAGACAATTGGCTGCAGTGAAGAGGTCATGTGACAGACCATGTCTGGTAGTGTGAATGGTTGTACGCCCTGTTATGATTTGAACTAGTTGGTAAGACCGTTTATCAACTGCCGTGATCAATTGTATTATAACGGCTCTTCCAGTGACTCGTGATCTCTGAGGAGCAATGTCCTGCACATTATCTCCTTTCATATGTACCTGGTTTTGACTGCACAGATCTCCTGTACATCTATCGGTAAGCACTACTCTTAACACACTACACACAGGACAATATAGTTACACTATGCAGTGTATTACAACAGATGGGGCTGAACTGTTCAGTTGTTGCTTTAATGTTAAGCAGCCATGTGACTAACTGACAGTTATGGTGCCCATGCACCCTGCAGCTGAACAATGGTAGCTGCTGGGTGGCAAAACCCACGCGGTTTTATTTTCGGATTTACTAAGCAGTTCTTGGCTATGCGACATCTAATGCTGTTTGGCCGCAGCGTGTACCCCTTGTACCTTATCTGTACATGACATGGATAACACTTCTTTGACAATGATAAATGTCTTAATAACAAAATAAATCCCATGTTTTTATGTATTCTTGTTAATGACAGATTTACAAATATATGCTTCCCCCTCTATTTAAATTGACCTGTGCAAAAGCAAACAGCATGCATATTAGAAAGTGTAATCATTGTATTTTTAATGGTACCATGTTGGGGTACACATGTTGTTTTTTTTTCATCTCCACATTTCCATAGTTTTTTTTACTTTTTTCATCGACACAGCCTTATAAATGCCTATTTGTTGCAGGATGAGTTGTATTTTTTAATCTTACCATTTTGGGGTACATAAATGTATTGAACAACTTTTAGTCTTGTTTAATGTGCAGTACAAATGACATAACTTTGTTCTGCAGGTCGTTACAATTAGGGTATGTTCACACGGCAGCGTCCGTAACGGCTGAAATTACGGGGCTGTTTTCAGGAGAAATCAGCTCCGTAATTTCAACCGTAGTGGCATGTTGAGGTGCTTTTTCGCTGCGTCCATTACGGACGTAATTTGAGCTGCTTTTCCATCAAGTCAATGTTAAACGGCTCCAATTACGTCTGAAGAAGTGACAGGCACTTCTTTGATGCGGGCGTCTTTTTTACGCTCCGCCTTTTGACAGCGGCGCGTAACAAAAATGACCGTGTGCACAGAACATCGTAACACCCATTCTAATGAATGGGCAGATGTTTCCCAACGCTATCGAGGTGCATTTTCGGACGTAAATCGAGGCGTAAAACGCCCGAATTACGTCCGTAAATAAGCCGTGTGAACATACCCTTATGGCGATAGCAAACATATAAAGTTATTTTGTGTTTATTCGTTTTGCACAATAAAAACTTTTAAAAACACAGCATTCTGAGAATGAAACTTATTTTTCACCATTGTTGTTTGATTAGTTGTTTTTGCTGTTTTGGGAGGCAAGATTATAGCAATTCTGACATTGTTTTTTACGTTATTCCCTGTGCAGGATAAATAATGTTTTCTTTTTATAGTTCGGGTCGCTACAGATGCCAAGATACCAATCTTGTAGTTTTTACATATTTTTTTTGTACTGTGAGGCATTTTGTAAGGGAAACTAGTTTCTTTTTTCATTTTTCTATAAACTTCATTAAACTTTTTTTTTACGTTTTTATTTAAGTCCTACTGCGGGATTTGAACATCCAATATCCTGATTGCTAATATAATACATTGCAATACTTCTGAATTAAATTTGCTGCCTGAAACTTAGTGCAAGTTTTCTAACTCCAGGAAACCACTAAACATGTAAAACTCATAAAGGTGTCCATCGCTATCCTGACACTATAGGGCCCATATAGCTGCATTTAGGTGAATGGAACAGGCATTATAGCATCGCAGAGCCTTGTTCCGTTGACCTATACGTTGAAACTATACGGATTCCAAGCAACAGCCAGTGCCCGCCCCCACTCATACTAGCCCCTCCAACTCTGTCTTTTCCCTCCTTACAGTGACACGGGTGTCTGTGTATGTTTGAGGAGGCAGAGCTTTGTTTGAGGCAGGAGTCTTGAGTGCCTGCCACCAGTCTGAAGCAAGCCCTGTACAGCAGTGCCAGCCCAGCCAGAAGAAGAAGCTGAAGAGAGTCTGCTGAGGTAGGCAGTGCCTGCTTGTCACCCTGTGCTCCCCTGCTACCCCACAGAGCCTGTGGCTACCTTTCATGCCCTCTTTCCTCACAGAGCCCCACTGTAAGGAAGTGGCTCCGGGCAGGTGGTGTAGTAAGGGTTAATGCAGGTGTTTCGCAACATTGATGGTATGAAGACAGGAGAATTCTTGCAAACTCAACTTTACTAAGCCGGTGTTCACAGTACACCCAACCACAGCAGGAACTACAAAACTTCTCAATATTAGAGGCATAGCTCTTAGACGCGGTTTACTCATTCGGATGACTGCTGGCTGGCTCACATTTTGTCTCAGAAAGAACCAAGGGCACTCTTCCCTGGTTGGTCCGTCAGTCACAGGCCGCAACTGGCTGCACTATACTTGATGCATGCTGTACACATGGGCAGGATCACGTGTACAGTCATAACGTTACAATGCAATAACAGCAGCACAACAAAACATGTCTTAAAATGATATCACCTTCTGAGGGGAAAAACACAGTCAAAGACATATATACAAAAATGATTTAACTGGCCTCAAATAAATACACAGGCCAAAGTGGCCACCCTTTCTATGTAATGGCACCTGGGGGAGGGGACAGCAGCAATAGCACATAAACAGCTTTATTAAAAGGCACAGTGCACCAATGAATAACCAATACTTGCATTTATACAAATTAGGCAGCAAAGTTTTCTTTAAGGGTTAGAAATCCTCCTCCACACCCTTATACCGCCATCTATTGTACCCCCGTCTCCTCCCCTAACAGAGCCCATGCCATTTCCCATAACTAAGCACATGCCACCGTCTGCCTTCTCCACCCCACCCCAACATAGCTCCTGTCACTTTCTGTCTCCGCACAGAACTGATGCCAACCTGTTCCCTTTGCCCTCCCCAATACAAACGCCACTGGACACATACATCAAACGCCACTTACCCACTGGACACACTGACACCAATGATACAGTGAAGGAAATAAGTATTTTATCCCTTGCTGATTTTGTAAGTTTGCCCACTGTCAAAGACATGAACAGTCTAGAATTTTTAGGCTGGGTTAATTTTACCAGTGAGAGATAGATTATATTAAAAAAACAGAAAATCACATAGTCAAAATTATATATATTTATTTGCATTGTGCACAGAGAAATAAGTATTTGATCCCTTAGGCAAACAAGACTTAATACTTGGTGGCAAAACCCTTGTTGGCAAGCACAGCAGTCAGACGTTTTTTTGTAATTGATGATGAGGTTTGCACACATGTTAGATGGAATTTTGGCCCACTCTTCTTTGCAGATCATCTGTAAATCATTAAGATTTCGAGGCTGTCGCTTGGCAACTCGGATCTTCAGCTCCCTCCATAAGTTTTCGATGGGATTAAGGTCTGGAGACTGGCTAGGCCACTCCATGACCTTAATGTGCTTCTTTTTGAGCCACTCCTTTGTTGCCTTGGCTGTATGTTTCGGGTCATTGTCGTGCTGGAAGACCCAGCCACGAGCCATTTTTAATGTCCTGGTGGAGGGAAGGAGGTTGTCACTCAGGATTTGACGGTACATGGCTCCATCCATTCTCCCATTGATGCGGTGAAGTAGTCCTGTGCCCTTAGCAGAGAAACACCCCCAAAACATAATGTTTCCACCTCCATGCTTGACAGTGGGGACGGTGTTCTTTGGGTCATAGGCAGCATTTCTCTTCCTCCAAACACGGCGAGTGGAGTTAATGCCAAAGAGCTCAATTTTAGTCTCATCTGACCACAGCACCTTCTCCAAATCACTCTCAGAATCATCCAGATGTTCATTTGCAAACTTCAGATGGGCCTGTACATGTGCCTTCTTGAGCAGGGGGACCTTGCGGGCACTGCAGGATTTGAATCCATTACGGCATAATGTGTTACCAATGGTTTTCTTGGTGACTGTGGTCCCAGCTGCCTTGAGATCATTAACAAGTTCCCCCCGTGTAGTTTTCGGCTGAGCTCTCACCTTCCTCAGGATAAAGGATACCCCACGAGGTGAGATTTTGCAAGGAGCCCCAGATCGATGTCGATTGACAGTCATTTTGTATGTCTTCCATTTTCTTACTATTGCACCAACAGTTGTCTCCTTCTCACCCAGCGTCTTACTTATGGTAGACCATTCCAGCCTTTTGCAGGTCTATGATCTTGTCCCTGACATCCTTAGAAAGCTCTTTGGTTTTGCCCATGTTGTAGAGGTTAGAGTCAGACTGATTAATTGAGTCTGTGGACAGGAGTCTTTTATACAGGTGACCATTTAAGACAGCTGTCTTTAATGCAGGCACCAAGTTGATTTGGAGCGTGTAACTGGTCTGGAGGAGGCTGAACTCTTAATGGTTGGTAGGGGATCAAATACTTATTTCTCTGTGCAGTAAAAATTTTCTCTATAAATAATTTTGTCTGTCTGCTACACGGAGACTTTGGCCACGCACGAGACAGGTCGACCGGCCAAAGATTGCTATGTAGCCTACATTGAATGTAATAAAAGTCAATGTGGTTGTGTCGCAACGTGCAAGTTGCCACGACATGGCAGTTGCAAGAAATCCAGTCGTGACGCAGTTACTTGCAGGTTGCGACGCAACCACATTGACTTTCATTACTTGTGGTGTAGGCTATGGGACATAGCGATCTTTGGTCCATGTAACTCACACGGAGTATTTTGCAGGCTGTAAAAAAGGAATTTTGAGGTAGATTTTGACCTGCCTGCACTTTTTTGCTGTTTTTTTTGCCTGAGGCCATTGAGGACCGTGGGCGTAAAATGCTTTTTCTGCCTCCCAGTTGCCCGGGGAAAAACAACAATTTCGCCCTTTTCCACGTCAAAATCAGCACCAAAAAACTCTGTGAACTGGGCCTTAGGGTGACATTAGATGTGGCGGATTCACTACAAATTTTACCTTCGACTTTGCGCAGGCATAGTCTGCAGCGGATTACAGTACAAGGCAAGTAGATGTGATTTTACAAAACTCATCTGCATGCTTTTACACGATATGATATGACATTAAACCTTGTGGTCTACTTTCCATAAAATAATAATTTTTGGGGTGTCAAAGGGGTTTTCCAGTCCACAAAAATTGATGGTCAATCCTCAAAATAAGCCATCAATATCAGGGCAACAGCGAGTATACTACATGCTCAGGTTGGTCTTTAGCATATTTGGTTGTTTGTTACCCAGCTTTCCAATGTTCCTGAAAGCCTAATTATACAGCGAGATTGGAAAGTCAATTAGATAATGAAAAAGAATTATCAAGGCATAAAAATGCAGATTTGCCTTTTAGGAACTTTGGAAAGCACTCCTTGTAGAACTATAATGGAGGCCACAATTGGCTGAGTAAACACTGCCACATTGATGCTATACGTTTGTATATATAATATTTTGCTACTATGATTGCGTCTGCTATAAAAATGCCTCCTATTATGCGACTGAATGTCAGTGAGGTAGAGCCAGCTATGTGTAATACTGCTCTAAGACCCTGTTTACATAACGTGGGTTATGTAAGGTGGGTTTGAAGGCAAGACTATTCGGGATAGCGGCACCACCCCATCAACCCTTAATGAGTAATTAGCATATAGGGTGCACCGTTTTAAAAGATTTTACAGATTTTGTTGCATCTAAAAAAAACATGTTTGAAAATATTGTCAGGTCATGTATTACTGCATGGTGGTGGTTCAAGGGGTTAAAACTACCTGACAGGTTCCCCTTTAAATATACAATGAAAACAATTCCATCTGCCCTGCAATTTTGTTATTATACATGTATTCTATATAATTACTGCTCCAGAACCAATCTCATACATATATACAGTACCAGAACCAAGCTCAATACATAAATACAGAACCAGAACTAAGCCCAGTACATAAATACAGCACAAGAACAAAGCTCAGTACATAAATACAGTACCAGAACCAAGCTCAGTACATATATACTGTACTAGCACAAAGCTCAGTACATATATACAGCACTAGAACCGTCAACGTCCTCACGCCGCTTGCGTCATTCCATTCAGCAATTATGCATGTAATTGTATCTGTGTCCTAAAGACGCAGGTACAATTATAGTGCAGGAGGAGGTGGCGGTGGCAGATTTTAGTGGCACCGCTGCCCCCTCAGAGAGGCAGCAGGCTGCCACCTGATGCGAGAAGCTCATCTCGCCTCATGGACGATGAAGGCTAAAACACATACGACTGTAGAGGTATACAGTGGGATACGCCTCCTGTACTTCCCAGACAGAGCGCTACTTGAAGCACTGTGCCTGGGAAAGTTCCTGACATCACTGTCCTTATATGTCAGGAGCTACAATGACAAAATGCTTGGCCCTGTCTTCCATGGTGAGTTAGCTGTTCATATGGGGTTCCTGTTTAGTAAATTGAATGTACCTGGAGTACATATGAACAGTCATGTCAGGAGCTTCCCCAGGGCCGGAATCCCTGGGCTGAGCGCTACCTGATGATCTTCCCGGGGATTCTGGTCCTGGGGAAGCTCCCCGAGGTATATGTTTAACGTATACTTGTGTTGGATGACATACAGTGGCATCCGTCACACATAGGCTCCCATGTTAAAAAAAATGTATACCCCGCAGTATACGTTTTTTTTGCAAGAACCTTCAGCATGAAATAGCATAGTCTACTACGCTATTCCATTCTACAAAAAAAGGGATTACCAGCCTGACAAAGGACAAAACGACTCTTTTTTAGCTCAGTGTCAGGCTAATGGAGCCCTAAAGACACGTTTAGCATGTACATTGGAAACTTTCCTGACATACACGCTAAACGTAGGGCATAAACGCGATGTGAATGAGGCCTTACTGTTAATATTACTGGTAACTAGAAGATTCCTACCAACTTAATGGCCGCGCTATCTGTGTTGCCAAAAGTATACCGCCTAAACCCAGCCCCCTCCACCTAAACGTCCTGGCTCACTTGCACTAGCATTAGAGTGGGGAGAGGGGGAGAAAACATAACAGCCTCCTAAGAGAATAATACACTGGCTTTCTATTTTATTTTTCAAGTTTTTAAATTGTAATATAGGATAAAGCAGCAACAAAAATAAGGTGAATATGTGATATTTAATTTGTAGTTTTTGTTGTTGTTTTCTTTTCTTGGCTTGGATTTTATATTTAGGGTATGTTCACACTTAGTTTTTTGCAGGCTGAAAATTCTGTCTCAAAATTCCATCTGGAATTTTGAGACAGATTTTGATCTGCCTGCACACAGTTTGCCGTGTTTTTTGCAGCGTTTTTCGTGGCACTTTCTCTACCTCCCATTGATGTGGGAGGTCAGAGACGTAAACACCTGAAGATAGGGCATGTCGCCTCCGCCTCCCATTAAAATCAATGGGAAGCGTTTTCTGACGTTTTTTGGCGCTTTCCGACGCGTCTTCCGTGTCAAATAAAGTGTCAAAAAACTCTGTGGGAACAGGGCATTAGTGGTCCTTTAATGTGTTTTCATGGTGACATTGTCATAGCTGCCAACACAATTTGCCGGGACTGTCCCGAATTTACAGAGCCAGTCCCGGCAAATTACTGCCCGGGACATGTCCTGGCAACTGCCACATTCAATTGTAGTTGCGTCCTCAGGACGCAGATACAATTAAATACTATGGCAGAGCAGGAAACTATCCGCTTCCTGCTCTGCCATTCACTCCTCCTGGAGCGGAATCCCAGGCCAGATCGTAGGCAATTCTCTGGCCGGGGATTCCACTCTTAGGTGGAATTCACACAAACGTTTTGTTTTGCGCGCGCAAAAAACACAGTGTTTTTTGCGTGTTGCAGTTCCGTGTGTCATAAGTGTTTGGTGCGGGGCTGCGTCATTTTCGCGCATATGCCATCCTTATGACATGTGGTTTTGAGGTTTAGAAAAAGAAATGACGGAGGTGGTTTTATTTGTCCCTTCATTTCTTGATCTACTGTTGCGCGAATCACGCGCAGCACACGGAAGTGGGTCCGTGTGCTGCGCGTGATTTTCACGCACCCATTGACTTCAATGGGTGCGTGATGCGTAAAAAACGCTCAAGCATAGGACATGATGTGAGTTTCACGCAGCGGACACATGTCACCATTGCCTCACATAGGTCCGTGCAACGCGCGTGATTTTCACACCCGTATCACGGACGTGAACTACGCTCGTGTAAATAAGGCCTTAGAGGGAGCCCCTGACGTCACTGCATATATGGACAGTGAAGTCAGGGGCTCCTCCTGGAGCACCGGAATCCCAGGCAAGAGCATTGACAATGCTCTTGCCGGGGATTCCGCTTCTGGAGGAGCCCCTGGCGTCACTGTCGACATATGGACAGTGATGTCATGGGCTCCTCCAGGAGACCATAATGTCTCTATCTACAGGGGCGGGGCGTGGCAGCATCTACAGGGGAGGTGGTGTGGCATCATCTACAGGGGAGGGGTGGTGTAGCACAATCTACAGGGAGGGGAGTGTGTGGCACCAGCTACAGGTGGGCTGTGTGGCATGAGCTACAGGTTGGCTGTGTGGCATCAGCTACAGGGGGACTGTGTGGCATCAGCTACAGGGGGCTGTGTGGCACCAGCTTCAGGGAGGCTGTGTGGCATCAGCTACAGGGGGGCTGTGTGGCACCAGCCACAGTGGGGCTGTGTGGCACCAGCTAACGAGCTACAGAGGAGGCTGTGTGGCACCAGCTAAAGAGGTGGCTGTGTGGCACCAGCTACAGAACGGGCTGCGTGGTACCAGCTACAAAGGGGGCTGTGTGGCACCAGTTACAGAGGTCACTGTGGCACTATTTACAGAGGGAACTGTGGCACTATCTACAGAGGGCACTGTGGCACTATCTACAGGGGGGCCATGTGGCATTATCTACAGAAAGCAGTGCGTGGCAATATCTACACGGAGCAGTGTGGAGCACCATCTACAAGGGGCACTGAGTGTGGCTCTATCTACACTGGTTTTTAAGCTACCAGTAGTCGCCAGCACATATTACCTAGCCCTAGTGATAAAGGGAGACATTACCTGCTTGTAAACAACCAGATACCCAGAGAGATATACTGGCCACCATAGTAGTTGTGAGCCAAACTAGTGCAGATATTTTTGTTTGTTTATTTGTATGCAGAAATTCTGGAAAGAATGCCAATCCCAACTAGCCACACCCACCAGATAAGCCATGCTTCCATAAGACACATCCATCAAAGATGGAACACCCTAAGTGTCCCTGTGAGCAAAAATTCAAATGTTGGCAACTATGCAATGTTCATTTTTCATGAAAATCTGCCCCCAGCAGTTCCCTGCCTGTTTGTTCAAAATCCCTGCTCTCCCATAGTTCCTCTCTCATCCCTGTTCTCGCTCCCGAGTCCTGCACCAACACTATACAGTACATATTTAATTGTTTGGCTTGAAAGCATTGTGCAGCAGAACTGCAGTCTGCATTTTCCCTGTGAGGGTATGTTCACACAACCTATTTTCATACGTAATGGAGGCGTTTTACGCCTCGAATTACACCTGAAAAGACGGCTCCAATACGTCGGCAAACATCTGCCCATTGCCTGCAATGGGTCTTACGATGTTCTGTGCAGACGAGCTGTGATTTTACGCGTCGCTGTCAAAATAAATGGCTTCTTCAAAAGAAGTGCAGGACATTTCCTGGGACGTTTTTGGAGCCGTTTTCTCATAGACTCTATTGAAAACAGCTCCAAAAACGTCCGAAAAACGCAGCGAAAAACGCGAGTTGCTCATAAAACGTCTGAAAATCAGGAGCTAAAAAACAGCTCCGAAAAGTCTGAAAATCAGGAGCAGTTTTCCCTTGAATACAGTTCCGTATTTTCAGACGTATTTTATTAATCGTGTGAACATACCCTTACAGTTTATCTGCAGGAAAATATCCCCCTAGGTCAGGGCAGTGTTACTGAAGAGGTAGCTTCTACACTGGAGGCTGAAACTCTGGCTAGAATGCGGCTTTATAAGGCTATGTTCACACGCAAATTCAAAAATGTCTGAAAATACGGAACTGTTTTCAAGGGAAAACTGCTCCTTATTTTCAGACTTTTTTATGCCACTCGCGATTTTTGCAGTGTCCCATGCACTTCTTTTTCGCAACCGTTTTTTTACGTGGCCGTTTTTCAAAATGGCCCGTCGGAGCAGAACGCCGTTTTTTCCATTGAAATCAATGGGCAGATGTTTGGAGGCATTCTTCTGATTCTTCGGCCGTTTTTCGGGTGTTTACAGTGTTTACTCTATGCACGATCTAGCCTGAGCTATAGCAGGTTGAAGTGGGAGCTGCATATACTGTACTTGCAGCTTTTAATTGGGCCTGTGTGGAGGAGAAGAGAGGGAACCATCGGGGGACGTGTTGACAACCTGCAGAAAGAGGAGGAGGATCTGTGATCATTGACTTCAGATGATCCCAGGGAAGGGGTGACATGGATGTTCATGATATCACTTCTCCTTGTCAATGAAAGATCCCACTTGCTCTCTGATTGTCACACATGTTTTTTTTACTCCATGACGGAGGAACCTAAAGCTCTGTTCACATCTGTGTCGGAGGCTCCGTCAGATCTGGCAGGGTTTACCGGTGACAGTAGAGCACCATGCTGCGGAACCTATAAAACCTATTAAAGTCCATGGGTTCCGTCGGCAATCGGCGGCTTCCGTTGTGCAACGGAACAGTTGATTCCGTTATTCCCTTGTTCTGCTCTTCTGACGGAGCAGAACAACGGAATGTTTCAACGCAGGCGTGAATCCAGCCTAGGTGGTTTTGCAAAATAATAATTAAAAATGTCCCCAATGCAATGATTTATTGTTGAAAAAAAAAAAACTACACATGATTGGTATTGCCACATCTGTAACAACCCGTACTATAAAATAAATACATTATTTATCCCGCACTGTAAACTCCATAAAAAACAGACAATGGCAGAATAGCTGTTTTCTATGCATCTCGCAAAAATAACGCTCTTAAGTGTTGCCACTTGAGGGGGAAGAAGTTCAGAAGACTCGGAATTACTTTATTTTTATAATGTTGCAAAACCTAAATATTACAAGAGAATTTATGGCATTTAAAAAAAATAAAAAATAATTCAATCAGCCTGAAATGCTGCACCCGTCCATTTTGCATGAAAATATTCTTTACTTGTGAACAAATGTATTCTTCTCACAAATACTATATTGGGTAAAAGCTGCTGCAAAGCTACAACTGTCAGTATGCCCTGAAAATATAGTAAAATACTTTAATTTATGCTAAAATGATAAAACATAGACGGATTGTCTGACATGAACTACTAGAGGCCTCCTTTGGGGCACATGAACGACTACATAATAATGTCATCCCTCCGTTCATTCTTTGCTTCTACTTCAATAGCAGCACGATTTTCTTTGCCTGCATTCTATTCCTCAATTTTTGGGGCAGGCAGCGCATGAGCACTGAGGAATAGCATGCACGCAAAGAAAATGGTGGGGCTATTGAAGTAGAAGGAATGGAGTGGACATTGAGGAGCCTGTGGACCAATAGGATGCCTCAAACCCGAGACTTTTGACGTATACCCGGGTTCGAGGCTTCCTATTGGTCCACAGTCTCCTCAATGCCCGCCCCGTTGAATTCTTTCCTTACTTAATGCCCGCCCTGTTTTCTTCTCATTAATGAAACTACTCTGTGCTCGTGCGCTGCCCCGCATGGAAAAAAAATAGTTTCCCTCGAAAACCCCTTTAACCTGTTAGTGACCGGCCCATCGTGTTTCTACGTCGGTCACTAACGGGCCTTATTCCGATGCCATAGACTTTTACGTCGCGGCATCGGAATAAATAAACAGAGTTGGGAGCTGTCAAATCTCCCTGCTCTCAGCTGCTAGAGGCAGCTGAGGGCTGGGAGTGTCCCTGCTCTGCCGTGTGAGATCGATATTAGTATCGATCTCACACGTTTAACCCCTCAGATGCGGTGCTCAATAGGGAGCACCGCATCTGAGTGGTTTTGGAGAGAGGGAGGGAGCTCCCCCACCGACACCCGGCGATACGATCCCCGAGTGTCTGTGTCTCTAATGGCAGCCGGGGATCTAATAAAGGCCCCCAGGTCTGCCTGGAGTGAATGCCTGCTAGATCATGCCGCAGGCATGACCTAGCAGATGCCTGTCCGTGTTAAACGGACAGGCAGTAATACACTGCAATACAAAAGTATTGCAGTGTATTATAAATGCGATCGCAGAATCGCATATTATAGTCCCCTAATGGGACTAGTAAAAAAGTGAAAAAAAAGTTTAATAAAGTTAATTAAAAAAAAAATTTGAAAAAAAATGAAAAACCCAGCTTTTCCCCTTACAAAATGCTTTACTATTAAAAAAACAAAATAAAGTAAAAAAGTTACACATATTTGGTATCGCCGCGTTCGTAACGACCCCGACTATAAATCTATTACATTATTTAACCTGCACGGTGAACGCCGTAGAAAAATTAATAAAAAACTATGGAAAAATTGCTGTTTTCTGTGAATACTAACTTTAAAAAAATGTGATAAAAAGTGATCAAAAAGTCGCATCTACTCCAAAATGGTACCAATAAAAACTACAAGTCGTCCCGCAAAAAAAAGCCCTCATACAACCGCATCGGCGAAAAAATAAAAACGTTACGGCTCTTCAAATATGGAGACACAAAAACAAATAATTTTGAAAAAAAAGCGTTTTTACTGTGTAAAAGTAGTAAAACATACAAAAACTATACAAATTTGGTATCGTTGCAATCGTAACAACCCGCTGAATAAAGTTATTGTGTTATTTATACCACACGGTAAACGGCGTAGATTTAGGACGCAAAAAAGTGTGGCGAAATTTCAGATTTTTTTCTATTCCCCCCCAAAAAAAAGTTAATAAAAGTTAATCAATAAATAATATGTACCTAAAAATGGTGCTATTAAAAAATACAACTTGTCCCGCAAAAAACAAGACCTTATACAGCTATGTCGACGCAAAAATAAAAAGGTTATAGCTCTTGGAATGCGACGATTGAAAAACGTAAAAAATAGCTTGGTCATTAAGGTCCAAAATAGGCTGGTCATTAAGGGGTTAATGTATGCTCCAATATGTGGTCAGAATATCTAATAAAATACATTTTACACAGATCTGCCATTTATTTAGGGCCCTAAGCAGGGTTGCCAACTTGGCAAATTGGGCTGCTTTCTTTGCAGCCTGGCGGTTTTTCATCTTATCAACCTGCCCAAACCTAGTTCGGCAGGTGGTCTTTGGGCAAGTTGTGAAATATTTACTTGTTATATAGAAGACAAAGAACAAGTACAGCCAGCAGGTGGCAGCATCTCCAACAAAGAGTCTCTGCTCTGCAAGTGATGCTTCCTCTTGCTTAGACAGGATTCACCATAAGACAAGGAGGTGAATTATGCTGGGCGACAGAGGGGCTGTCACTATATTTGGAGCACTGTGATTGTCAGTGTCTGGGGGCATTGTGGATGTCACTGTATTTAGGGCACTGTGACTGTTAGTATATTTGGAGACACTGGCTGTCTCTGTAATCGGGGACACTGTGCCTTTCACTGTATTTGGGGACACTGTGGCTGTTACTGTATTTGGGGACACTGTGGCTGTTACTGTATTTGGGGACACTGGCTGTCTCTGTACTCGGGTGCACTGTAGCTGTCACTGTAATCGGGGCCACCGTGCCTGTCACTGTAGTGGAAGACACTGGCTGTCATTGGATTTGGATACACTGTGGCTACTACTGTATTTGAGGATGTCTTGCAGTCACTTTTTATGCTAAAACCACATCCTATGTATATGTAATAAAATAGATAATGTATTTTTTACTATAATTTGTGAAGTGTATGTTTGTGATGTAAACATTGGACTACTTTAGATTTTAGTTTTGATTTTCAGACCTTGCAACTTTATGATGCTAAGGGCATCACCCCAGTTTTCTGGCATTAAAAAGCCAAAAATTATGGCGCACGCCCTATTGCGGAATAATTTGCGATTTATTTGTTGTTTTGAAATGCTATTGCCACTTTAAAAAAAATGGGAGTGGCTTGGCAGGAGGGACAGCGCCACCCACGGTCCAAAAGATTTACTACAATTTACGTCACAAACTGGATTTTACTCTGTGGGACATGGCCAGCCAAAGATGCAACAAATTTATTAAAGGGGTTGTCCAGTTTTTATTTGTTTAATTTCTTTATAGAATAGGAAATCATACAGTTTTCTACTATACATGTATTAGAAATTCTGCTCACATATCTTTCTCATATCAGTGCAGTTGCCACTGTAAAAATAAGTAAATAATAATAATAGTATAGTCCATAGTAATGCATCCATGGGCTAACTGAATTGACTAAATACGGGGAGAGTCATGTGATACATTCACGCACGCGCGCACACTCCATGTGACCCCTGGCATTCAGGTAACACTGTCCAGGTATCTAACCCGTGAATAGCATTTTACTAAGGAACAGAAGTTAGGCCTCATGCACACGACCATCATTTTTATCCGCAATTACGGATCCATAATTGCAGGTAAAAATACTGACTCATTGACCCCTTAATGACTGGGCCTGAAAAGACCTTAAAGAGGCTCTGTCACCAGATTATCAAATCCCTATCTCCTATTGCATGTGATCGGCGCTGCAATGTAGATAACAGTAACGTTTATTTATTTTTTTAAACGATCATTTTTGGCCAAGTTATGAGCAATTTTATATTTATACAAATGAGCCTTTCTAATGGACAACTGGGCGTGTATTGTGTTTGTAACATCTGGGCGTGTTTACTTGTGTTTGATGCTGACATACACTTCTATTCACAACGCCCAGCTAGTAAAACAAGTAAACACGCCCAGATGTTACAAACACAATACACGCCCAGTTGGTAATACGAGAAAACACGCCCAGATGTCCATTAGAAAGGCTCATTTGTATAAATATAAAATTGCTCATAACTTGGCCAAAAATGATCGTTTAAAAAAAAAATATACGTTACTGTTATCTACATTGCAGCGCCGATCACATGCAATAGGAGATAGGGATTTGATAATCTGGTGACAGAGCCTCTTTAATGACCAGCTCAATTTTTCTGTTTTTGCCTCTGCGTTTCAGCAGCCATAACTTTTTTATTTTTTCATTGACGTGGCTGTATGAGGCCTTGTTTTATGCGAGAGAAATAGTATTTTTTTTCCCCACAGTATTTTACGGCGTGAATATAGGAAAAAGTGATTCTCGGAATAGTTTTTTTTGTTTATTTTTTATCCCGTTCACGTTTCACGCTAAATAACCCATTAGATTAATTCTTCAGGTTATTACGGTCGTGTAGATACCTAATATGTGTAGGTTTTTTGTTTTTATTTAGTGTAGGGGCAATAAAATATATTTTATGCAAAATAAAGACTCTTTTTGGGACCTTTTTTATTTATTTATTTGTTTTGTTACTTTTTTTTTTTAATCCCATCAAGGGATAACTTTATTTGTAACTTTTATTTTTTTTTTACTTGTAATGTATTAGCATACTCCTGTACGCTAATACATTACACCGTGTCACTATGACACAGGCTGCTGATCGGGAAGCACAGTGGCAGCATAGTGTGCCCGAACAGCAGGCAAATGGAACAGACAGCCCTGGGGTCCTTTGTAGGTCCGCAGGGCTGACTGCAGAGGGATTCCCCGGTGTTTGATCGCATCACCGGAATCCCGGTGATGCAATCAAAGAGGGGAATTCCCTTTCATCATGCCGCGGTCACGGGCCATGGCGATCAAAGTGTTAAACAGCTGGGGTCTGAATGTTTGCCAACCCCAGCTGTGTTCAAGAGGCTTCTCTAGGATCAGGAGCTGTTAGTTACAGCTCCTGCTTAGAGGACGAGCGCTCACAGGAGAACTCATCAGCCTCCTCTACAGCGACGCCAAAAGACGTCACTGTAGACTAAGCACCTGCACCGCCTGACGTCAAAAGACAGTGGGCGGTCGGGAAGGTGTTAATGTCTATGGCCCGCGGACACCTTCCCGTATATTTACAGGAAGGTGTAAGGGCCGTAGAAATGAACTGCAAAATATAGGACATGACCTATTTTTTTAATTTACGGGCCGTGCTCCTATACTTTATAAAGGGAGCACGACCCGCAAACGTGGGTGACAGTCCGTGGCCATCCGTGCCCGTAACTACGGACCGTGCACATGGCTACGGCCGTGTGCATGAGACTTTATAAGTATTCCCTCCTCCAGCAGCCTCTCATCATGTCTGTCAGTGTCTGTGTAGAAGCAGCTCTTACATAATACTATCTGTCTCCTCTATGTGTTTTTTTTTATTTTTTAAAACAGTTAACTTTATTAACAACACGATAACATTACCTAGAGACAGGCAGACATTTTAAATATCACCTAGAGACAGGCGGCCATTTTAGTAAATACATGAACAGTGATGTGGTTGGTCATCATTATTCTACCATTAGTCCTATTCACTTAGCCCATGGATGTGTCCTCTATGTGGTCCCAATACATGTATGTCATGTTAATGCTAGGTGTCACATGATGTATGTGTGTGTATGTAGAGGGGATGGTCACATGACTGGCACCATGTTTAGTCATATTCAGTTAGCCCGTGGATACATTACATAGGATCTGTGGCTCTACCATTCTACTGTGAGACTGCAAGGACATTCACCAACTTAAAACCAACTTGCCATGGACCTATTACACCATTATTTTACCTTAAATCAAACCAAAGACACCTTGTGTGGTAAAGTGGAAGTGGCCACAGCTTTATTATGTAAATATTTCTCTATTTAACCCCTTCCCGACATTTGCCGTATGGATACGTCATGGACAGCTAGTGCTTCCCGCATTTTGCCGTATCCTGAGTCGGTGCGGTGTATTACAGCTGACATCCGGCTGTATTGGCGGGGACCGAAATTAGCTTCGATCCCCGCTATTAACCCCTTAAATGCAGCGGTCAAAAACGATCGCTGCATGTAAGTTGTTTGCAGCTCATCGGAGCCCCAGCAATGAAATTGCAGGGGTTCCGGTGGCGGTCTGCCTAGCACGGAAAACTTCCATTATTATTGAAATAAAAAAGAAACCATACATATTTGGTATCGCCGCGTCCGTAACGGCCAAAACTATAAAAATATTATTTTATTTATTCCACGCAGTGAACGGTGTAAAAAAATAAATGTAAGAAACCATACCAGAATATCTTTTTCGGTCACTTTGCCCTACAAATATTGGAATAAAAAGTGATCAAAAAGTAGCATGTATCCAAAAATGGTACCTATATAAACTATAGCTCGTCTCGCAGAAAACAAGCCCTCATACAGCTCCGTCAACGAAAAAATGAAAATGTTATGACATTTTCTGCCATTTTACTGCCGCTCTAAGATCCCCCGCAAAGGGGCCTACTAAGTCTGTGTCGCCCAATGGCCCACATAAACCTGGAGCATGGCCTGTATATATATATATATATATATATATATATATATATATCTAGAACGACTAGTCACTCAGCTCTCATAGAACAGCAACACTGTGGAGCTGCAATGGTGACCACAAGCCATATTGCCCTGATACTATGTGATGGATATACACAACGTACCAGAGCAGTATTGTGTGTATTTTATATGACCAATATGTCATCCATCACAGCAGCCCCACAGAGTTTGTTACCCATCTTTCCCAGGCGGTAGAATGCCAGATCTGCCTAGTCCTGCATTGATAAATCTCCAACTCCTATATCGTAGCATTACTAGTCAGATTTGCTAATCAGGAGCCAAGAATCCCTGTGAAGCTGCGATTAACACACCTGCCTTTTATGCAGTGATACATTTTACATACTGTACCTTAGCTAGCCAGATTTGTCTTTCAGGATCCCAGGAAAGCTGGGTAACAAACCATGTGAAGCTGTAATAGAGACTGTAGAATACTAAATCCCCATAAATAAATGCCCCTCCTCTCTACCAAATTGCGCCATAGATAAGGCAAAGCCTTTCAGGGTACTGGGAAAGCTGGGTAACAAACCATGTGAATCTGTAATAGAGACTGCTAAACATTAAACCGAACGAAATAAATCCCGCTCTTATCTCTCAAATTGTGTCATATTTAGACAGATTTGCCCTTGAGGGTTCCAGAAAAGCTGGGTAACAAACCATATGGAACTGTAATAGAGATCTGATGAATACTTAATCCCCCTAAATAAATGCCCCTCATCGCTACCAAATTGCACTATATCTAGGCAGATTTGTCTTTCAGGAACCTGGGTAACCTGTATTCCGTAGGGGGACTTAGCGGACAATTTCCCTGCAGATTTTGATGTGAATTCTTGGAAAATCCACATATGTTACATACAGATTTAGTTGCGGATTTAGCAGCAGATTTGATGTAGGTTTCAGCCTATGCATTGCAAAGGCTGAAATCCGCAGTGAAAATCCGCTGCTTCTCCGCAACAGAATGAACACGCTGCAGATTTGAAAATATGCAGAATGCTCCGCTGTTATTGCGGTCGTCTTCTGCTACATGTGGATGGGGTTTTGAAAACCCCATCCACTTTTGATGTACTGTAAACTGCTGCGGATTTGCGATGCAGAACCCACGCCGCAAATTGGCAGCAAAACTGCCACATCTGGACACACCCTTAGGGCATGAACAGACGTGGCGGAATTGCTCTGGAATTCCGCTGCGGACTTATTTTCCATTGCTTTCCACTGCTTTTTAGTTAGGTTCGTGCACACGTTGCGGAAAACTCCGCTGTGGACCATAGGCTGCAGTGCGGAATTTGGTGTCCGCAGCATACACTGGTTGTTGCGGACGTGGAGCGGACTTGTTGCGGACTCATTGCGGAATTTCTCCATTGGCTTCAATGGAGAGTCAAAATTCCACAATTAAGTCCGCAGATGTTACGTGTGTTGCGTAGCGTATTTGCTTTACGAACATGACATTTCTTCATTCTGAACGCCCGTAATCACGGCCCGTTATTAGGGCACGGGCTGGCCCATAGAAGTCTATGGGGCTCCCGTAATTACGGGTGACTACGTGTGTGCCGTCAGGAGATAGTCACTGTCCAGGGTGCTGAAAGAGTTAAGCGATCGGCAGTAACTGTTTCAGCACCCTGGACAGTGACTACCGATATAGATCGACGTGTAAAAAAAAAGAAGTTCATACTTACCGAGAACTCCCTGCTTCTTCCTCCAGTCCGGCCTCCCGGGATGACGTTTCAGTCCAAGTGACGGCTGCAGCCAATCACAGGCTGCAGCGGTCACATGGACTGCCGCGTCATCCAGGGAGGTCGGGCTGGATGTTGAAAGAGGGACGCGTCACCAAGACAACGGCCGGGTAAGTAGGAATTTATTTTACTAGGGAAGGACTGTCTCTTCTCTCTATCCTGCACTGATAGAGAGAAGGGAAGTACTTTCACCTCAATACGCAACGGCTAATCCGCATCAATTTAATGCCCATTTTAGGCAAAGACGCAACAGAATCTGCAACGCAGATTATGTGCGGCATTGATGCGGACAGTGGCGGAAGAAATACGCCACGTCTGGTCATGCCCTTAGACTGGGTTTCCACAGTGCAGATTTGCTGCAGATTTTGTCAGCATTTTGTAAGCCAAAGCCAGAATTGGATCAAGGAGAGCGGACCTATAAGGCCTTCCCTTATATTCTCAATTCTTATATTTCTTCTATTTAGGTAACGTTCCTAGTTTTGGGTTAAAAAATACTTGCAAAATCTGCACAGTGAGTACCCAGCTTTAGGCCTCTTGCACCGCAGAAAGAACGGGCAAACTTTATTATGGCCGTGTTCTGTGGTCCGGGCTCATTGAAAATAATGGCCGCGGCCATGTGCATGGCCCGCGGTTTGCGGGCGGCTCGCGGCTGACAGTCTGCTGCCGGCCAACACGAAAATCACAGCCGTGCACATGGCTACGGTCGTGTGCATGAGGCTTTAGGCTACACAGCATATCCAACCTTGAACCTGCAGGGAATTCCGCCTGCAAAAGTGCACATGGTGCAGATTTTCGGTCGGAATCTCCGCTGCAGAAACACTGCTTGAAAAAAAATAAAAAAAGCTGATAGTTACCCCTGGCTGTTGTCATAGCAACGCCTTCTTCCGTTTCAGTGCAGCCTGGCCTCCTGGAATGATGCTGCAGCCCAATTGACCACCACAGCCTGTGATTGGCTGCAGCAGTCACATGGGTTGAAACGTCATCCCAGGAGGCCAGGTGTCACTCAGAACAGAGAAACGCGTCACTATGACAACGGCCGGAGGTAAGCATTAGCGTTTTTGTGAATTTTGAAGCGGAATCGCAGCGTTTCCACCACAAAAGTCGCAACATTTGCTATTTGTTCTAGGTTTCACTTCTGCAGCAAAAAAATTCATAAATTGACTTGCGGTGCAGAGTTTAAATCTGCAGCTTGTCAATTTATGCTGCGGATTTGTTGCTATTTTGTTGCGGGTTTTACCCATTGAATTGAATCAATGTGGAAAACCCGCAACAAAATAGCAACGGATTTGCAGCATAAATTAACATGCTGCGGATTTAAAATCCGCATCGCAGGTCAATTTATGAACGTTTTTGCTGCAGATTTTTACTGTAGCGTCTGCATGAGATTTGTTCAAATCTCATTCACTGTGCTGCTACTGTAAATGCTGCGTAATTTCCTTAGGCCTAGTTCACACTAAGATTGTTTGGCCCTGTTTTTGGCACGGAAACCACGCTGGAAACTACGCCAAAAAACTGAAGAAATCGCCTACCATTGATTTCAATGGGAGGTAGAGGAGTTTTTTCCTGCGAGATGAAAAAAAACACTTGCAGGAAAAAGAAGCGTCATGCTCTTTCTTCAGGCGTTTCCATCTCTGACCTCCCATTGACATCACAGCCGTCGTTTTTCCCATTGACATTTATGGGCATATGTTCGGAGGCGTTCAGGCCATGTATTTTCAGCCGTTTTTCAAGGCGTTTACAGCCCGAAAAAGAGCTGAAAATAGGGTGAACATACCCTTAGTGTCACTTTTAACATGAGATGAGGAAGTGAGGATTGTTCCTGGGAATACTCCTGAAGGGCAGCATATTATAGGTAGACATCCGCTCAGCTATTATGTTAATACAGCACAAAAAATATTATAAAAAGAATACACATGTAAAGCTCTAAAGTGCTAATCAAAAGTGCAAGTTTTCTAGCGGGGACGTGATGCACAAAAAAGTTACACCTTGTCCTGCAAAAATAAAACAAGGCCTCAAATAGAAACGTAGACATTAAAATAAAAAAACGTTTATGGCTAGAAGGCAAAAAAATAAAAATGGCCAAGCATGCTGCAACCTTAATAAGTTCACAATTGTTCCAGTGATTCTGAATTCTATTGCCAACGTGTAAAATGGTATACGATGTGTTGTTTTTTTCTACTAACAGAGCTTTAAAATGTACATTTGTTTATAAAGCATAATGATCTGCTTTCAGTGCTCTATAAATAATGAATTCTTCATGGATATTCATCTATAGCACTCACAGGCTTCTCCCTACAGATGACATCATAGTCTTCTCCCTTCAGTTGATGACATCACAGCTGATGGAATACTAAGGCATTGTGATGTGTCTTTTTTACAGACAAGCACCTGATGCAGCAGCACATATGTGTAGAGCAGTCTTCGTCCCATCAGATCTGTTCAGTTCTCAGACAAGACCACCATTTTCTTCATGCTACAAGATCTTCACATCATAATCACAGGCTCTGCAGGAAAGTTCACCGCAGGGAAGCAGGTAAAGACCATTCCAGTTTTGTATGCCAGGGCAGGGAGTCACATTCAGACTTTCTCTAGGCCATTTTTACATGTTTCTTACATGTTTCAAGAGTTGCAGCAGTTTTCAAAACCATGTCCCCCTTTTCATATCTAATTATTGTATGGCCAATCAAGCTGCAGGACGTTCTTCCTCCTGAGCACTGCAGCAGCTTTCAATATACAATAAGCTAATGTTGATTTCTTTCCATGAATGCTGCTATATGTCAGAAACCTCCAGCATTTCCTGGAGGTCATAAGAACTTACTTAACAGCCTGGTGCACCCCTGATTGTAGTTATATAGCTACATGCATGACAAAAAGAAAAATTTAGACTATGGAAGAATACCAAATACAGCATTTTATGGGTAGAGATGCCCTCTAAGGCTGTGTTCACATCAGCGTTGTCTTTCCTTTGAGGGTTTCCGTCGGGGAAACCCCTCAACGGAAAGGCAAACGGAAACCTTAGCTTCCGTTTGCATCACCATTGATCTCAAGTGACGGAAACGTTGCTAATGGTTTCCGAATGTCACCGTTGTTTCAGGGTTCCATCGTTGTTTTGACAGAATCAATAGCGCAGTCGACTTCTGAGGGCCTGATACTGAAAGCCAAAGATTTGTCAGAGGCAGTCATAAAAACCCTACAAAAAAGTAGTAAAAATGTCACTAACGCCATCTATGGGAACGTCTGGAAGAAATTCTTATCCTGGTGTGGCGACTCCTTTCCCGATGTTCATCATCCTAATATTGCACAGATATTGGACTTTCTGCAATCAGGCCTGGAAAAAGGACTAAAACCTAGCACCTTAAAAGTTCAAGTATCCGCTATGAGTCAATTTTTTTTAATCAAGATCTGGCCTCCCATAGATGGATAAAAAGATTCTTTGTGGCAGCATCTAGATTATCTCCCAGACCTTGTGTAGTTCTTCCTCCTTGGGATTTAAACGTAGTATTGAGAGGTTTGATGTTATATCCCTTTGAATGTATATCTTCCTGTAAGATAAATCATCTCTCTTAGAAGGCAGCTCTTTTGATAGCTATACCCACAGCTAGAAGGGTAGGAGAAATTCAAGTCCTCACTATTGGGGATCCCTTTCTCAGAATCCTAAATGATAAGCTTATTTTCCATCCAGATCCCACCTTCTTTCCCAAGGTAATGTCAAACTTCCACATGTCCCAATATATAGTTGTGCCTTAATTTTGTCAAAATCCAACAAACAAAAAGGAAGAAGAGTTTCACACCCTAGATGTCCGCAGGATAATCCTACAATACATTGAGTCCACAAACTTGTGGGGGAAAGATCTTAATCTTTTCATTCAATTCAATGATCCTATAAGGGAAAGAAGGTGGCAAAAAATACATTGGCAAAATGCATTAAAATGGCGATCTGTGTATTTTATGAAAACCTCCACATGTCTCCCTCAGATCATCTGAAGGCCCACTCTACAGGCTTTATGTCAGTATTCTGGGCAGAAAGAGCGGATGCATCCATTGAACAGATCTGCAAAGCAGCAACCTGCTCATCCGTTCACACTTTTACAAAACATTACAGATTAAATCTGTTTTCAGCAAGGATCTTTCCGTTGGAATGAAAGTTCTCCAAGCTGTAGTCCCCCCCCCCCCCCCACAACCAATTATTTAATATGGGAATTCTCCTGTGGTGCTGTCATGGAGGGTGCCTTGAGAAAATAGAATTAGATTTACCGTTAATTTGGTTTCTAGTAAACCCTCCATGACAGCACCCTTATATTGCCCCCCCTTTTATTTATGTTAATTAAACATTATTTACACGTATTTTTCAACAAGTAATAGATATATACAAAGCCCAGCAGCACTGGCTGTGTGTGGGTGCAAGCTCTGAGGAACAGACCAAAATTCCAAATACACAGAAATCGAAAAAATGAGCAGCAACTCCAAGGATTCAGGTGAAAAAAATCGGTACTTTATTGCCTGTGCAACGTTTCAGCTCCGTCCACTAGAGCCTTTCTCAAGCTTGATAAAGGCTCTAGTGGACAGAGCTGAAACGTTCCACGGGCAATAAAGTACCCATTTTTCAACTGAATCCTTGGAGTTGCTGCTCATTTTTTCGATTTCCATGACAAGTAATAGATATGTAAAGTTACCAGAAATGGTTAGTGGACATACACTGAGGAGAAACGGTGGGGTGGGACTATTTAACCTCTTGTGTTTTTTCCTGTCGATATTAGAGGCGGAGTCTTACCTCCTGTGGTGCTGTCATGGAGGTTTTACAAAAAAAACAAATTACCGGTAAGTCTAATTCTATTTTCTCCCACTGCTGGCCACTTCCACACACACCACTGTCCATTAAAATATGCTATGTACCCATATGAACGCATCTGTGAACAGTCTTAGCTTCTGATTCGATGCCGGCTACTTCAACCTTACTGCCACTCCAATAAAGTCCTCAAAAAATCTACCCCACACCTCAAAATCCTCTTTTGGGTACTTTGTTAACTAATTTTGTGAAAATATTTTTTACTCACACTGAACTACGCTCAATACTCTTACAGAAAATCCTCCCTGTTGGTGTGACTGTGCATGCAAAGTTCAATTACCCTATCAGTGATTGCAACTCCTTCAACCTGACTCGCTCCTTGCCCTTCATGATTTGAAACGCTTGCTTCAGCACCTACACCTTATAATACCTTATCCACTGGCAATCTACACACTCCCTCCACCAAGTCAGTGCCAACTGCGGGTAGAAAAATGGAGTCTGGCCCAGAGGAAGAAGGGATCTGCTGTATGACGGATTTATTACAATTTACGCTGAGTGTAAATTATAGCGGAAATCTATGCTAGCTCATAGCTGGTGCAGATTTTGGAGCACTGACAGCCCATGTTGTGCTAAATATATTCATAGCCGTGGGCTTCTTGGGGTCTGTTCACATCAAAGTTTTTATTTTCGTAGGAAGGTATACTTCGGGTGGAGTCCTGACATATACCTTCAACAGAAGTGAATGACGTATCCCACTGTATAGGCATACAATAGGATACGTCACCTGAACTCCACGGACACAGCGATACTTTAAGTACTAAGCTCAGGAAAGCCGGCAACGCTCTGGACAGGGATTCTGCTTTTGGAGGGAGCCCCTGACATCACTGTCCATATATGGACAGTGACGTTAAAGGCTTTGACATGCTGGAATCCCTGGCCAGAGCGTCGGCAATGCTGTGGTCGCGGATTCTGCTTCTAGAGGGAGCCTCTGATGTCACTTTTCATATATAGACAGTGATGTCCGGGGCTTTCAATTACGGAGTCACCAGCCAGAGCATCGAAAAGCGCTCTGGCCGGGTACTCCAGTCTTGGAAAAGCTCTTGACATCACTGTCCATATATGGACAGTGATGTTAGGAGCTTAAAAACTCAGAATCCAAAGCCAGAGCTATGCTCTGGCTGGGGATTTTGCTCCTGGAGGAGCCTCTGACAACACTGTTCAAAAATGGACAGTTAGGTCAGGAGCTTTAAGATGCCTTAATCCTAAACCAAAACATCGGCATTGCTCTAGCTGGATTTCTCTCCTGGAGGGAGTTTCTAACGTCACCGTCCAAATATGGACAGTGACGTTAGAGGCTTTGAGATGTTGGAATCCACGACCAGAGTGTTGGCAATGCTCTGGCCAGGGATTCTGCTCCTGGATGAACACTTGACGTTACTGTCCGTACATGGACACTGATGTTTGGGGCTTTGTCATGCGAGAATTTCAGGCCAGAGCGTCGGTTCATCTCCTTGAAGGATCCCTTGATGTCAATGTCCAGATATGGATAGTGACGTTACGGGCTTTGAGATGCTGGACTACCCGGCCAAAGCGTCTGCAACGCTCTAGCCGGGGATTCTGCTGCTGTAGGATCCCCTGACATTACTGTCCATGTATCGACAGTGACATGAGGGGCTTTGTAATGCAGTGTCCAGGACCAGAGCATTGGCAAAGCTGTGCCTGGGGACTCGACTTCTAGAGGGAGCCCTTGACGTCACTGTCCATATAAGGATGGTAATGTCAGGGGCCCCACTAGTGCTGGATTCCCTGGCAAGAGTGCTACCGATGCTCTAGGCCGGGGTCTGAATAGTTGAAAGCTTATTTCAGCGGGCTTCTATTTAATATTGGCGTATAAAGACGCCAGTCTAACTAAATTCCACTCATTGGTTTCATGCAACAGCGGGAGGTGGGGTCCTGCTGCTCGACAGATTAACTATAAATTACATCAGGCATTGGCGTAAATTATAGCGGAAATCTATGCCGGATCATATCTGGCGTAGCTTTCAGTTTGTGGAGCCTTGACAGCCCAAGTTGCGTCAAATTTATTAAGAGCCAAGCTGATATGTAACCATGCTTCTTACGTATGTTTTAATATTGTGTGATTGAACGTCATATGCTAGACTTGATAAAAAGTTACTATTAAAATACAAACCAGACAGCTCCCTACCAAGTTAGAGTTTGAGAAGCTGAATACTATACTCTCCTGCTACTTTGCTTAAATGGTAAGCAAATAGATTATTTTCTTTCTCTACCTAAAATGTCAGAAAAAAACACCTATATTGGAGATGGAAAGGACGGTTAGAGGGGAAAAGGAGGAGGCCGGTGTTTTTAAATTGCATTTTTTTCCTAGGTGTTTTTTATTCTATTTGCTGATAGTTTTGGCAAAGTAGCTCAAAAGTAGATGTGTTTATAATACGTGATTTTGTAAAGCAATGTAATGGGTCAAAATAAAGACATTATGGGAGACTTATTAAGCATCTTGCGGTAGTTACCTGACAGAAGAAAAGATGCAAATTATGTTGCATGCCTGTTTTGAGTAAAAATTATTTTTTAGGGAAAATTATGCTGCTTTCGCTTCTTTCCAAACAGGAAGTGGGTCCCAGCGGTAGGGGGTTCTGATGCACAACAGATTCAATATAAACACAACAGAAACTGGTTTCAATTCTAGCGGAAATATATGCAAGCTTGTATCTGGCATATCTTTGAGTTTGTGGAGCCCTGACAGCTGATGTTGCTGCAAATTTATTAAGAGCCGTGCGCTTCTTAATAATTGTATCGCAACTTACTTCTGCAGACTTCTGTTTAACAATGACATATGAAATGACAGTCTTAATAAATTCCCCCATTGTATTCATGTGACCAGCTTTAGGACTTAAAAGTCAAGTATCACAACAAGTGACATTGTTAGTTGTTAAGATAGGGTAAATGAATTAACCCTTTCAGGACCAAGGGTCATTGATGCCTCAATGACCAAGCCCCATTTTTTCAAATCTGACATGTGTCACTTTATGTGGTAATAAATCTGGAATGCTTTTGCCTATCCATTGACAACCCAAGTTGCGCCAAATTTATTCAGAACTTTGGGCTTCTTGGAGTATGTTCACATTACATTTTTTCTTTTCATCAGAGGTATACGTCGGGCGAAGTCTCTACGTATACCTCCAATGGAAGGCACTGACATATCTCACTGTATAGGCATGCAGTGGGATATGTCACCCGAACTACCCGGACACAGCGCTAATGTAAGCACTAGGCTCAAGAAAGCCCTTGACGTTAGCAACGCTCTGGCTGGGGATTCTGCTCCTAGGGTAGCCCCTGACAACACTGTCCATAAATGTACAGTGACGTCAGGAGCTTTAAGATGCCAAAATCCTAGGCCAGAACACCGGCATTGCTCTGGCTGGGGATTCCGCTCCTGGAGGGAGCCCCTGACGTCACTGTCCATATATGGATAGTGGCGTTAAAGACTTTAAGATGCTCTAATCCCCGGCCAGAGCCTCGGCAATGCTGTGACCGGGAAATCTGCTTCTAGAGGGAGGCTCTAATGTCACTTTCCAAATATGGACAGTGATGTCAGGGGTTTTCAACTATGGAGTCCCCAGCCAGAGCATCGAAAGTGCTATGGCCGGGGACTCCTGTCTTGGGAAAACCCTCTACGTCACTGTCCATATATGGACACTGTTGTTAAGAGCTTAAAAATTCAGAATCCACAGGCAGAGCTTTGGCAGCGCTCTGGCTGGGAATTCCGCTCATTGAGGAGCCCCTGACAACACTATTCACAAATGGACTGTGAGTTCAGGAGCTTTAAGATGCCTAAATC